>NC_079503.1:98814159-99114159 GCF_030052815.1 Hevea brasiliensis | reverse complement strand
AATTGTGGGAAATGAATCGGTGGTTGAATCCTATATAAAAGTGTGTCGAATGTATGCTATTGCATGGTGCGAGCATGTCATTTGCGTCTTTGTGCTTGTCTTGAAGCGTCGCGGCGGACATGCGTTACCTTGGGCATGGGAGCCGGTTGGCCAGCGTTTGCAAACTAACTCCTTGGGCTGGACTCGAATCACGGCGATGAACCCGGTGCTATTGGGGCGATCTCCATGCTTGCGTGTGTCAATTGGATCTTTGGTGCAAGGTGTGGGCGTGGCATTTACGTGCTATTCTGTCTTTGGCGTCTTGCGGATAAGCGATACTGCTGGGCATGGTGTGAGTTCTCGGTGGCATAGGCTTTTGAGGACTTTGGAGTGCAGTGGTAGAGCCAGACTTTATTGGGGTCGATCTCCTTGCTCTCGAGGTGTTAAGTGAAAGTCGGTACAAGGTGTGGGCATGGTGCTTACGTCTTTGTGCTTGTGTCGAGTGCGAGCGGACATGCAACGCCATCGGGCATGGGGTGAGCTCACGATGGGAAGGCTTGCGGGGAGTTGGGATGCTACATTACTCGGGAGTCGTGGATGGGCGTCGGAGTACATTGCGATCGTGCATTGCTCGGGTTGTGGGAATGGTGGCGGTGCTTCGCAAGTGTTGAGGCATTACAAGTGTTGGGAGAGGCGTGGCGTTACGATGCGTGCTTGATCCTATCTTGTGGCGATGTCGAGGCATGAGTTGTGGCATTGAGTGGTAGCGCTTTCCTTGATTGCGGTGGTGTGCATTGTTGCTTGCGTCGATGTGTCCCTTTGTGATCGTTGCCTTTGCTTAGGTTGAGGGCGAGCACGGTGCCTTTACTTTGCTTTGAAGTTGTGCGAATGTTGAGGTGAGGCGTGGCGTTTCATGCCACATGTGCTCGGCCGATGCATGAGCTCAGCGGAGGCATGTGTTGAGAACATTATGCAGCGAGTTTCTTGGTGCGGTGATTGCTTTATTACAAAGCCCCGTTCTTTCCCTTCCGGTGCTTGCATTTGCTACTAAGGTTGCGGGGATGAGCACAGTGCGGATGTTTTGTTGAGGCGGCGAGTGCTTGGTGAGTGCGGCGTTGGCTGTGCTCAATCCGATGTGCGGTTTCTTGAGGCAAAGGCGAGGCCTTTGTATGGGAATCCTCGTGGCGAGTCAGCGCTACGTCGAGAATCAGGCGGGTCCGCCGTGTTGCTTGTATTTCCTTTGTTAAGCCGTCCCTCCTCGGTTGTTTTAGCCAAGCGGTGTGAGTAGCGGTTCCATTCGGCGTTTTGACTTCCCATCGTGCTTACGCTGCGTCGGGGGCAATTCGTTGGAGTGGGATCAACGCTCAACGTGCGTGGCGGCGCATGGCGGTTGTTTGATGCGTTTGGGTTGGCGGGCTCTTTGCTCGAGCATTGAGCTGTTGGCTCGATCCCCGCCGATTGTTGCGAGGCGGAATGTGCCTCGGTGACATGATTCGGTTCTGTGTTGCATACCCACAGCGGAATTAAAGCTATCTTTGTCCGTTTTAAGCTGCGCCTTGTTTAGGAGTGCGAGGTGAACCCGTAGCGGCATCCGTGCTCCAAGCATGCCTCAGCGGCTGCCGTGGCCCACGGAATGTCGGCGTGCTCTCGGATCACGGAATGTGATGCGGGCGGAGGGTGGCAACTCCTCCATCAGCCCAAGCGTCCAATCGGTAGCGGAGCGACCGGCCGCGCTGTCTCGAGGCCTCGGCTCGCGGGGGCTTCGTCGCGAGCGGCAGCCGTCGCGAAGGAATGCTACGGTTGATCCTGCCGGTAGTCATATGCTTGTCTCAAAGATTAAGCCATGCATGTGTAAGTATGAACTAATTGATTTGTGAAGCTGCGAATGGCTCATTAAATCGATTATAGTTTGTTTGATGGTATACGCTACTCGGATAGCAGTAGTAATTCTAGAGCTAATCGTGCAACAAACCCGACTTACGGAAGGGATGCATTTATTAGATAAAAGGTCGGCGCGGGCTCTGCGTTGCTCACGATGATTCATGATAACTCGGCGGATCGCCGCGGCCATCGTGCGGCGGCGCATCATTCAAATTTACGCCCTATCAACTTTCGATGGTAGGATGAGGCCTACCATGGTGGTGACGGGTGACGGAGAATTAGGGTTCGATTAGGAGAGGAGCACGGCGGCTACCACATCCAAGGAAGGCGGCGGTAGCGCAAATTACCCAATCGACGCGGGAGGTAGTGACAATAAATAACAATACAGGGCTCTTGAGTGCAGTAATTGGAATAGTACAATCTAAATCCTTAACGAGGATCCATTGGAGGGCAAATGCGGTGCGGCGGTAGCGGTAATTCCGGCTCAATAGCGTATATTTAAGTTGTTGCGGTTAAAAAGCTCGTAGTTGGACCTTGGGTTGGGTCGGCCAGGTCCGCCTCGCGGTGTGCACTGTCGGCTCGTCCCTTCTGCGGCGATGCGCTCTGGCCTTAAGCGGCGGAGTCGTGCCTCGTATTTGTTACTTTGAAGAAATTAGAGTGCTCAAAGCAAGCCTACGCTCTGGATACATTAGCATGGGATAACATCATAGGATTTGGTCCTATTGTGTTGGCCTTGGGATCGGAGTAATGATTAACGAGGGACGATCGGGGCATTACGTATTTCATAGTCGGTGAAATTCTTGGATTTATGAAAGGCGAACAAGCTGCGAAAGCATTTGCCAAGGATGTTTTCATTAATCAGAGCGAAAGTTGGGGGCTCGAAGGCGATCGGATACCGTCCTAGTCTCAACCATAAGCGATGCCGAGCCGAGGATCGGCGGATGTTGCTTTTAGGACTCATGGCACCTTATGAGAAATCAAAGTCTTTGGGTTAGGGAGTATGGTGCAAGGCTGAAACTTAAAGGAATTGTGGAAGGGCACCACGGGAGTGGAGCACTGCGGCTTAATTTGACTCAACACGGAAACTTACGAGTCGGACATAGTAAGGATTGTGGTGAGAGCTCTTTCTTGATTCTATGGGTGGTGGTGCATGGCGTTCTTAGTTGGTGGAAGCGATTTATGCAGTTAATTCCGTTAGCGAGCGAGACCTCGGCTGCTAACTAGCTATGCGGAGGTGACCCTCGCGGCCGACTTCTTAGAGGACTATGGCCTTTTAGGCCAAGGAAGTTTGAGGCAATAGCAGTGCAGTGATGCCCTTAGATGTTACGGGCGCCGCGCGCTACTGCGATGTATTCAGCGAGTCTATAGCCTTGGCGGCGGGCGGGTAATCTTTGAAATTTCATCGTGATGGGGATAGATCATTGCAATTGTTGGTCTTCAGCGAGGAATTCCTAGTAAGCGCGAGTCATCGGCTCGCGTTGACTACGTCCACGCCCTTTGTACACACCGCCGTCGCTCCTACCGATTGAATGGTCGGTGAAGTGTTCGGATCGCGGCGGCGTGGGCGGTTCGCGCCCGGCGGCGTCGCGAAGTCCGCGAACCTTATCATTTAGAGGAAGGAGAAGTCGTAACAAGGTTTCCGTAGGTGAACTGCGGAAGGATCATTGTCGAAACACGCTCCGCGAAGCGACCCGCGACAGCGTCCACAAGCGGGGACGCGAGGGCCTTGGTCCCCGTCGCCCGAAAGGTCGAGGAAGCGGTGGGCCTCGCCCCGCGGCTCTCGCGGCCTAACAACCAACCCGGCGAAGCGCCAAGGAACATGAAGCGAAAAGAAGCGCTCCGTTCGGACAGCGTCGTCCTCTTCGAGAACCATAGCGACTCGGCAGCGGATATCTCGGCTCGCGCCGATGAAGAAGCGCGGCAAAATCGATGCTTGGTGTGAATTGCGAGAATCCGCGAACCATCGAGTCTTTGAGCGCCAAGTTGCGCCCGAAGCCATCCGTGAGAGCGCGTCTGCACAGGTGTCACGCAGCCGTCGCCCCCAACCCCTCGCCCGTGCGATGCGAAGCGGATCTGGCCTCCGTGCGCTCCTCGCTCGCGGTTGGCCCAAAGCGAGTCCTCGGCGATGATACGCCGACTATCGGTGGTTGAAAGACCCTCGGACCAGGCGCGCGTGTCGCCGGCCAACCGGGACCCGAGACCCCTGCGCGTCCCCTAGGAGCGCCTCGACCGCGACCCAGTCGGCGGGAACACCACGTGAGTTTAAGCATATCAATAAAGCGGAGGAAAAGAAACTTACGAGATTCCCCTAGTAGCAGCGAGCAGGAAGAGCCCGGCGAGAATCGGGCGCCCTCGGCGTCGGTGTATAGTCTGGAGAAGCGTCCTCGTGGCGGACCGGGCCCAAGTCCCTGGAAGAGGCGCGGAGAAAGTGAGAGCCCGTCGTGCCGGACCACTGTCGCACCACAGTATTTGTCTGCGAGTCGGGTTGTTTGGGAATCAGCCCCAATCGGGCGGTAAATTCCGTCAAGGCTAAATCGTGCGAGAGGCCGATGGCGAACAAAGTACGCGAGGAAAGATGAAAAGGACTTTGAAAAGAGAGTCAAGAGTGCTTGAAATTGTCGGGAGGAAGCGGATGGGGCGGCGATGCGCCCGGTCCGGATGTGGAGCAGCGACAAGCGGTCGCCCGATCGGCTTCGAAGCGCGGACCGGCCAGCGGATCGCGGCGGCCCAAGCCGGGCACTAAAGCGCCAGCGGAGCGCCGTCGCGGCGATCGTGGACATCGGCGCCCGTCCACGGCGTGCCCGGCACCAGCGCTCTGGCGTCGGCGGCGGGCTCCCCATTCGGCCGTCTTGAAACCACGGACCAAGAAGTCGACATGTGTGCGAGTCAGCGGGCGAGTAAACGTAAGCGCAAGGAAGGCGGCGGCGGGATCCCGAGGTTGCACCGCCGGCCGACCTCGATCTTACGAGAAGGGTTGGTGAGAGCATGCTGTCGGGACCGAAAGATGGTGAACTATGCTGGCGGGGCGAAGCGGAGAAACTCTGGTGGAGGCCAGCGATCTTGGCGATGCAAATCGTTAAATCGACTTGGGTATAGAGGCGAAAGACTAATCGAACCGTCTAGTAGCTGGTTCCCTCAGAAGTTTCCCTCGGGATAGGCTGGGCTCGGGGCCGAGTTCTATCGGGTAAAGCCAATGATTAGAGGCATCGGGCGCAGCGCCCTCGACCTATTCTCAAACTTTAAATAGGTAGGGCCAGTGCGGTGCCCATTTGGCGGCGCCACGGAATCGAGCTCCAAGTGGGCCATTTTTGGTAGCGAGCGCGATGCGGGATGAGCAGGAAGCGGGTTCACGGTGCCCAAGCTGCGCTAACCCGAGAACCCACAAAGGGTGTTGGTCGATTAAGGCAGCGGGGCGGTGGTCATGGAAGTCGAAATCCGCTAAGGAGTGTGTAACAACTCACTGCCGAATCAACTAGCCCGAAAATGGATGGCGCTTAAGCGCGCGACCTATACCGGCCGTCGGGGCAAGAGCGAGCCGATGAGTAGGAGGCGCGGCGGCTGCAAAACCGAGCGCGAGCGGCGGAAGCGGCCGTCGGTGCGGAATCTTGGTGGTAGTAGCAAATATTCAAATGAGAACTTTGAAGGCGAAGAGGAAAGGTTCCATGTGAGCGGCACTTGCACATGGGTTAGTCGATCCTAAGAGGCGGGGAAGCCGTCCGGCAGCGTCAGCGCGCGAGAAAGGAATCGGGTTAAAATTCCCGAAGGAGGCCTTGGCGGTGGCGGCGTTAGGAAGTCGGAGGCGTCGGCGGGGGCCTCGGGAAGAGTTATCTTTTCTGTTTAACAGCCCGCCCACCACAGAAGCGACTCGGATCGGAGGTAGGGTCAGCGGCGGAAGAGCACCGCCGCGTCGCGCGGTGTCGGTGCGCCCCGGCGGCCGTGAAAATCCGGAGGGCCGAGTGCCTCCGCGCCGGTCGTACTCATAACGCGCATCAGTCTCCAAGGTGAGCGACCTGCGGCCAATGGAACAATGTAGGCAAGGGAAGTCGGCAAAGCGGATCCGTAACCTCGGGAAAAGGATTGGCTCGAGAAGTGGGCGGGGTCCCGATCCCCAACCCGTCGGTGTCGGCGGACTGCTCGGCTGCTCCGCGGCGAGGCGGGTCGCCAGCGTGCGGCCGAGGGCGGCGGTGAGCGGCCTCGAGGAGCCTTCCGGCGTCGAGCGATCGACTCGAGCCCGAGTGCGGACAAGGGAATCCATTGTTTAATTAAAACAAAGCATTGCGATGGTCCTGCGGATGCTCACGCAATGTGATTTACGCGATGCTCACGAATGTCAAAGTGAAGAAATTCAACCAAGCGCGGGTAAGCGGCGGGAGTAACTATGACTCTCTTAAGGTAGCCAAATGCCTGCGTCATCTAATTAGTGGCGCATGAATGGATTAACGAGATTCCCACTTGTCCTGTCTACTATCCAGTGAAACCACGGCCAAAGGAGCGGGCTTGGCGGAATCGTGAGGGAAAGAAGACCTGTTGAGCTTGACTCTAGTCAGACTTTGTGAAATGACTTGAGAGGTGTAGGATAAGTGGGAGGCCGGAAGCGGCGGCGGTGAAATACCACTACTTTTAACGTTATTTTACTTATTAGTGAATCGGAGGCGGGGCCTCGCCCCTCTTTTTGGACCCAAGGCCGCCACGGCGATCGAGCGAGAAGACATTGTCGGTGGGGAGTTTGGTGGGCGGCACATCTGTTAAAAGATAACGCGGTGTCTAAGATGAGCTCAGCGAGCAATCTCGTGTGGAACAAAGGGTAAAAGCTTCGTTTGATTACGATTTCCGGATGCGAATCTGACCGTGAAAGCGTGGCCTATCGATCCTTTAGACCTTGAATTTGAAGCTAGAGGTGTCGGAAAAGTTACCACGGGGATAAGCGGCTTGTGGCGACCAAGCGTTCATAAGCGGCGTTGCTTTTTGATCCTTGATGTCGGCTCTTCCTATCATTGTGAAGCGAGAATTCACCAAGTGTTGGATTGTTCACCCACCAATAGGGAGCGTGGTGGGTTTAGGCGAGTCGTGAGGCGAGTTAGTTTTACCCTGCGATGACGGCGTCGCGTGGTAATTCAACCTGATGCGAGAGGAGCGGTTGATTCGCACAATTGGTCATCGCGGCTTGGTTGAAAAGCGATGGCGAAGCTTCTGCGTCTTGTTGGATTATGGTGAAACGCCTCTAAGTCGAATCCGGGCGAGCAACGCCGTGTCGGCGCCGCTTGCCGACCAGCGATGAGGCCCTCGGCCCCCGAGCGCGTGCCGTTGGCCAAGCCCAGCGGCGAGCAGCGGGCGCCAAGTACTATTCCCACGGGCGTCGGGCGAGAATCGCTGCGGGCGACTTAAATGTGACGGGGTATTGTAAGTGGCGAGTGGCCTTGCTGCCACGATCCGAGATTCAGCCCTTTGTCGCTCGATTCGTCCCTCCCCCTCCGCCTCATCTCCTCTACGCCCCACGAGGTTCAGCGCCCCCTTACCCTCCGTCCCTTAGCGTGCGAGGATGCCCCCATCACTTTCGGTCGCGGCAAGTCTTGAAACATTAAAGGTCAAGTGCGAGCACCATCCCTTTCCCAAGTCCAAAAGCAGGCGTGGCGATGCCCGATGCCTCGGTTGCTCCCAAGCGGGCCGTGGCGGTGCCGGTGCCTCCCGATTGATCCCCGAGCGTGGCGATGCGGTGCCTCCCGATTGCCAGTGCCTCCCGGTTGCCCCGGCGGGCGTGGCGATGCCAGTGCCTCCCGATTGCCCCAGCGGGCCGTGGCGATGCCCGGTGCCTCGATTGCCCCGAAGGCCGTGGCGATGCCAGTGCCTCCCGGTTGCTCCCCCGCCGGTGGCGTGGCGATGCCCGGTGCCTCCCGGTTGCCCCGCGGGCGTGGCGATGCCAGTGCCTCCCGATTGCCCCGGCGAGCGGGCCGTGGCGATGCCCGATGCCTCCCGGTGCCCCTCGATTGGCCCGTGGCGATGCCCGATTCCTCCCGATTGCCCCGGCGAGCGTGGCGATGCCCGAGTGCCTCCCGATTGCTCCCCGGCGGGCCGTGGCGATGCCAGTGCCTCTCGATTGCCCCGGCGGGCCGTGGCGATGCCCAGTGCCTCCCGATTGCCCCGGCGAGCCGTGGCGATGCCAGTGCCTCCCGATTGCTCCCCGGCGTGGCGTGCGGATGCCTCCCGGTGCCCCAGGCCGTGGCGATGCCCGGTGCCTCGATTGCCCCGGCGGGCCGTGGCGATGCCCGGTGCCTCCCGATTGCCCCGGCGGGCCGTGGCGATGCCAGTGCCTCCCGATTGCCCCGGCGGGCCGTGGCGATGCCCAGTGCCTCCCGGTTGCCCCGAGCGGGCCGTGGCGATGCCAGTGCCTCCCGATTGCTCCCCGGCGGGCCGTGGCGATGCCCGATGCCTCCCGATTGCCCCGGCGGGCCGTGGCGATGCCAGTGCCTCCCGATTGCCCCGGCGGGCCGTGGCGATGCCCAGTGCCTCCCGGTTGCCCCGGCGGGCCGTGGCGATGCCAGTGCCTCCCGATTGCTCCCCGGCGGGCCGTGGCGATGCCCGGTGCCTCCCGATTGCCCAAGCGGGCCGTGGCGATGCCAGTGCCTCCCGATTGCCCCGGCGGGCCGTGGCGATGCCCAGTGCCTCCCAGTTGCTCCCGCCGATTGGCGTGGCGTGCGATGCCTCCCGGTTGCCCCGTCGGGCCGTGGCGATGCCAGTGCCTCCCGATTGCCCCGGCGGGCGTGGCGATGCCCGATTCCTCCCGATTGCCCAAGCGGGCCGTGGCGATGCCAGTGCCTCCCGGTTGCTCCCCGATTGGCCGTGGCGATGCCAGTGCCTCCCGATTGCTCCGCCGATTGGCGGGCGTGGCGATGCCAGTGCCTCCCGGATTGCCCCGGCGGGCCGTGGCGATGCCCAGTTCCTCGATTGCCCCCGGCGGGCGTGGCGATGCCAGTGCCTCCCGATTGCTCCCGATTGGCGTGGCGTGCCGCGATGCCAGTGCCTCCCGGTTGCCCCAAGCGTGGCGATGCCCAGTGCCTCCCGATTGCCCCGGGCCGTGGCGATGCCAGTGCCTCCCGGTTGCCCCGGCGGGCGTGGCGATGCCCGATTCCTCGATTGCCCCAGCGGGCCGTGGCGATGCCAGTGCCTCCCGATTGCTCCCGATTGGCGTGGCGATGCCCAGTGCCTCCCGATTGCCCCGGCGGGCCGTGGCGATGCCAGTTCCTCCCGATTGCTCCCCAGCGGGCCGTGGCGATGCCAGTGCCTCCCGATTGCCCCAGCGGGCGTGGCGATGCCGATTCCTCGATTGCTCCCAAGCGGGCCGTGGCGATGCCAGCGCCTCCCGGTGCTCTTGCTCGGGGGGCGTTTGTTCTTCACCCTTCTCATGCACAATGAGGCTCTAATTGTACGGGATGCGTTTTATTCCTTAGCTAATAGGCAAAAAAGAGTTTCTTGGGCCCTTTGCAAGCATAAACTAAAAATTATATTATCGGCAGGCTCTCGTCCCTAACATGCTTTTTGCTTATAAGTTATGTTATTCTCTTCGTATACGTGATTGAAATATTACCCAAGATATTCCAGTCATTGGTGCCTTGCATCTACGCTTACCTTCATCATGTGGGGATGCTATCTATGGAGCGCTTCTTGCGTTCTCACTATGACCCTAAGGTTTTGTGCTTCATGTTTTATGGAACAATTCCCTCATTGAGTATAAAGAGCACAAAATCTAATATTGTGCACATGACAACTCTTCTATGATTTTTTCTCTACTTACCTTCCATGCCGATATGGCCAAATGTTATGCCCCTAAGCCAATTCTCCGTGCAAACTTTAAGAAAACCACCCAATGACAACTCAAATGGGTTTATAATATTTTTCTGATGTTCCACAAAAAATTTGGTGATTTTCTGATGAGTTTTCTATTTTTTATGAATTTATGTATTTTTCGGGTTAAAAAAATAAAAAAAAATAGCTACGGTGAAAAAAAAAATTTCAAAATTTTTGTGAGAGTAGATTACATTTTTCTAAACACCTCTGCAAAAAATCAGGTCAAAATACCCAAAATTGAATTTTTTAGGGGGGGAGATGGCGCAGACATAGTCATGTTTCCTCCTGCCAGACGGCAGTGTGTTACTAATGATCTTTAGGGGTGTGGGTAGTCACCCCAGGGCTGACATGGCCGGGCCTGGGGATGCCTCCAGGCCATATGTGGGCATCGGTTTAGCATGGAAATTAGCTTGTTAGCCCCCTCTCCACCTCTACCCCGTCGGTTGGAAGTCGGAAAAAATCGGAAAAAAATCCCGTGCGTGGTGGGCCCGGCCCGCCATGGCTCGGGCCCGTTCGCAGCAATTGTGGGAAATGAATCGGTGGTTGAATCCTATATAAAAGTGTGTCGAATGGATGCTAGTGCATGGTGCGAGCATGGCATTTGCGTCTTTGTGCTTGTCTTGAAGCGTCGCGGCGGACATGCGTTACCTGCAGGCATGGGAGCCGGTTGGCCAGCGTTTGCAAACTAACTCCTTGGGCTGGGCTCGAATCACGGCGATGAACCCGGTGCTATTGGGGCGATCTCCATGCTTGCGTGTGTCAATTGGATCTTTGGTGCAAGGTGTGGGCGTGGCATTTACGTGCTATTCTGTCTTTGGCGTCTTGTGGATAAGCGATACTGTGGGCATGGTGTGAGTTCTCGGTGGCATTGGATTTTGAGGACTTTGGAGTGCAGTGGTAGAGCCAGACTTTATTGGGGTCGATCTCCTTGCTCTCGAGGTGTTAAGTGAAAGTCGGTACAAGGTGTGGGCATGGTGCTTACGTCTTTGTGCTTGTGTCGAGTGCGAGCGGACATGCAACGCCATCGGGCATGGGGTGAGCTCACGATGGGAAGGCTTGCGGGGAGTTGGGATGCTACATTACTCGGAGTGCGTGGATGGGCGTCGGGGCTGTTGCGATCGTGCATTGCTCGGGTTGTGGGAATGGTGGCGGTGCTTCCGCAAGTGTTGAGGCATTACAAGTGTTGGGAGAGGCGTGGCGTTACGATGCCGTGCTTGATCCTATCTTGTGGCGATGTCGAGGCATGAGTTGTGGCATTGAGTGGTAGCGCTTTCCTTGATTGCGGTGGTGTGCATTGTTGCTTGCGTCGATGTGTCCCTTTGTGATCGTTGCCTTTGCTTAGGTTGAGGGCGAGCACGGTGCCTTTACTTTGCTGAAGTTGTGCGAATGTTGAGGTGAGGCGTGGCGTTTCATGCCACATGTGCTCGAGCCGATGCATGAGCTCAGCGGAGGCATGTGTTGAGAACATTATGCGGCGAGTTTCTTGGTGCGGTGATTACTGCTGTTACAAAGCCCCGTTCTTTCCCTTCCGGTGCTTGCATTTGCTACTAAGGTTGCGGGGATGAGCACAGTGCGGATGTTTTGTTGAGGCGGCGAGTGCTTGGTGAGAGTGCGGCGTTGGCTGTGCTCAATCCGATGTGCGGCTGCGAGGCAAAGGCGAGGCCTTTGTATGGGAATCCTCGTGGCGAGTCAGCGCTACGTCGAGAATCAGGCGGGTCCGCCGTGTTGCTTGTATTTCCTTTGTTAAGCCGTCCCTCCTCGGATTTGTTTCGCGCCAAGCGGTGTGAGTAGCGGTTCCATTCGGCGTTTTGACTTCCCATCGTGCTTACGCTGCGTCGGGAGCAATTCGTTGAGTGGGATCAGCGCTCAACGTGCGTGGCGGCGCATGGCGGTTGTTTGATGCGTTTGGGTTGGCGGGCTCTTTGCTCGAGCATTGAGCTGTTGGCTCGATCCCCTTGATTGTTGCGAGGCGGAATGTGCCTCGGTGACATGATTCGGTTCTGTGTTGCATACCCACAGCGGAATTAAAGCTATGCTTTGTCCGTTTTCGCTGCGCCTTGTTTAGGAGTGCGAGGTGAACCCGTAGCGGCATCCGTGCTCCAAGCATGCCTCACGGCTGCCGTGGCCACGGAATGTCGCGTGCTCTCGGATCGCGGAATGTGATGCGGGCGGAGGGTGGCAACTCCTCCATCAGCCCAAGCGTCCAATCGGTAGCGGAGCGACGGCCAGCGCGCTGTCTCGAGGCCTCGGCTCGCCGGGAGCTTCGTCGCGAGCGGCAGCCGTCGCGAAGGAATGCTACGGTTGATCCTGCGGTAGTCATATGCTTGTCTCAAAGATTAAGCCATGCATGTGTAAGTATGAACTAATTGATTTGTGAAGCTGCGAATGGCTCATTAAATCGATTATAGTTTGTTTGATGGTATACGCTACTCGGATAGCAGTAGTAATTCTAGAGCTAATCGTGCAACAAACCCGACTTACGGAAGGGATGCATTTATTAGATAAAAGGTCGGCGCGGGCTCTGCGTTGCTCACGATGATTCATGATAACTCGGCGGATCGCGGCCATCGTGCGGCGGCGCATCATTCAAACTTCTGCCCTATCAACTTTCGATGGTAGGATAGAGGCCTACCATGGCGGTGACGGGTGACGGAGAATTAGGGTTCGATTAGGAGAGGAGCACGAGAAGCGGCTACCACATCCAAGGAAGGCGGCGGTAGCGCAAATTACCCAATCGACACGGGGAGGTAGTGACAATAAATAACAATACCGGGCTCATCGAGTCTGGTAATTTGAATTATTACAATCTAAATCCCTTAACGAGGATCCATTGGAGGGCAAGTGCGGTGCCGGCGGCGCGGTAATTCCGGCTCAATAAGCGTATATTTAAGTTGTTGCGATTAAAAAGCTCGTAGTTGGACCTTGGGTTGGGTCGGCCAGGTCCGCCTCGCGGTGTGCACTGTCGGCTCGTCCCTTCTGCGGCGATGCGCTCCACGGCCTTAGCGGCGGTCGTGCCTCGTATTTGTTACTTTGAAGAAATTAGAGTGCTCAAAGCAAGCCTACGCTCTGGATACATTAGCATGGGATAACATCATAGGATTTCGGTCCTATTGTGTTGGCCTTCGGGATCGGAGTAATGATTAACCGGGCCAGTCGGGGGCATTCGTATGTCAGAGTCGGTGAAATTCTTGGATTTATGAAAGGCGAACAAGCTGCGAAAGCATTTGCCAAGGATGTTTTCATTAATCAAGAGCGAAAGTTGGGGGCTCGAAGGCGATCGGATACCGTCCTAGTCTCAACCATAAGCGATGCCGAGCCGAGGATCGGCGGATGTTGCTTTTAGGACTCATGGCACCTTATGAGAAATCAAAGTCTTTGGGTTCGGGGAGTATGGTGCAAGGCTGAAACTTAAAGGAATTGTGGAAGGGCACCACGGGAGTGGAGCACTGCGGCTTAATTTGACTCAACACGGAAACTTACGAGTCGGACATAGTAAGGATTGTGGTGAGAGCTCTTTCTTGATTCTATGGGTGGTGGTGCATGGCGTTCTTAGTTGGTGGAAGCGATTTATGCAGTTAATTCCGTTAGCGAGCGAGACCTCGGCCTGCTAACTAGCTATGCGGAGGTGACCCTCGCGGCCAGCTTCTTAGAGGACTATGGCCTTTTAGGCCAAGGAAGTTTGAGGCAATAGCAGTGCAGTGATGCCCTTAGATGTTACGGGCGCCGCGCTACTGCGATGTATTCAGCGAGTCTATAGCCTTGGCGGCGGGCCGGGTAATCTTTGAAATTTCATCGTGATGGGGATAGATCATTGCAATTGTTGGTCTTCAGCGAGGAATTCCTAGTAAGCGCGAGTCATCGGCTCGCGTTGACTACGTCCACGCCCTTTGTACACACCGCCCGTCGCTCCTACCGATTGAATGGTCGGTGAAGTGTTGGATCGCGGCGGCGTGGGCGGTTCGCGCCGGCGGCGTCGCGAGAAGTCCGCGAACCTTATCATTTAGAGGAAGGAGAAGTCGTAACAAGGTTTCCGTAGGTGAACTGCGGAAGGATCATTGTCGAAACTGCTCCGCGAAGCGACCCGCGACAGCGTCCACAAGCAGCGAGGACGCGGGGGCCTTGGTCCCCGTCGCCCGAAAGGTCGAGGAAGCGGTGGGCCTCGCCCGCCGGCTCTCCGCGGCCTAACAATAACCCGGCGCGAAGCGCCAAGGAACATGAAGCGAAAAGAGCGCTCCGTTCGGGAGCAGCGTCGTCCTCTTCGAGAACCATAGCGACTCGGCAGCGGATATCTCGGCTCGCATCGATGAAGAAACGCGGCAAAATCACGATGCTTGGTGTGAATTGCGAGAATCCGCGAACCATCGAGTCTTTGAGCGCAAGTTGCGCCGAAGCCATCCGGTGAGGGCGCGTCTGCACTGGGTGTCACGCATGGCCGTCGCCCCCAACCCCTCGCCCGTGCGGTGCGAAGCGGATCCTGGCCTCCGTGCGCTCCTCGCTCGCGGTTGGCCCAAAGCGAGTCCTCGGCGATGATACGCCACGGCTATCGGTGGTTGAAAGACCCTCGGGACAGAGCGCGCGCGTTCGCCGGCCACCGGGACCGAGACCCTGCGCGTCCCCTAGGAGCGCCTCAGACGCGACCCAGTCGGCGGGAACACCCGTGAGTTTAAGCATATCAATAAAGCGGAGGAAAAGAAACTTACGAGATTCCCCTAGTAACGGCGAGCGGGAAGAGCCCGGCGAGAATCGGGCGCCCTCGGCGTCCGGTGTAATCTGGAGAAGCGTCCTCGTGGCGGACCGGGCCCAAGTCCCCTGGAAGAGGCGCGGAGAAGGTGAGAGCCCGTCGTGCCGGACCACTGTCGCACCACGGTATTTGTCTGCGAGTCGGGTTGTTTGGGAATCAGCCCCAATCGGGCGGTAAATTCCGTCCAAGGCTAAATCGTGCGAGAGGCCGATGGCGAACAAGTACGCGAGGAAAGATGAAAAGGACTTTGAAAAGAGAGTCAAAGAGTGCTTGAAATTGTCGGGAGGAAGCGGATGGGGGCGGCGATGCGCCCGGTCGGATGTGGAGCAGCGACAAGCGGTCGCCCGATCGGCTTCGAAGCGCGGACCGGCAGCGGATCGCGTGGCGGCCCAAGCCGGGCACTAAAGCGCCAGCGGAGCGCCGTCGCGGCGATCGTGGACATCAGCGCGCCGTCACGGCGTGCCCGGCACCAGCAGCGCTCTGGCGTCGGCGGCGGGCTCCCCATTCGGCCGTCTTGAAACCACGGACCAAAGTCGACATGTGTGCGAGTCAGCGGGCGAGTAAACGTAAGCGCAAGGAAGCGGTGGCGGGATCCCGAGGTTGCACGCCGCGGCCGACCTCGATCTTACGAGAAGGGTTCGGTGAGAGCATGCTGTCGGGACCGAAAGATGGTGAACTATGCACGGCGGGGCGAAGCCGGAGAAACTACGGTGGAGGCCAGCGATCTTGGCGATGCAAATCGTTAAATCGACTTGGGTATAGAGGCGAAAGACTAATCGAACCGTCTAGTAGCTGGTTCCCTCGAAGTTTCCCTCGGGATAGCTGGAGCTCGGGGCGAGTTCTATCGGGTAAAGCCAATGATTAGAGGCATCGGGGCGCAGCGCCCTCGACCTATTCTCAAACTTTAAATAGGTAGGGCGGCGCGGCTGCTTGTGGCGGCGCCACGGAATCGAGAGCTCCAAGTGGGCCATTTTTGGTAGCGAGGCTAGCGTCGCGGGATGAGCAGGAAGCGGGTTCACGGTGCCCAGCTGCGCGCTAACCCAGAACCCACAAAGGGTGTTGGTCGATTAAGGCAGCGGGGCGGTGGTCATGGAAGTCGAAATCCGCTAAGGAGTGTGTAACAACTCACTGCCGAATCAACTAGCCCGAAAATGGATGGCGCTTAAGCGCGCGACCTATACCGGCCGTCGGGGCAAGAGCGAGCCCGATGAGTAGGAGGCGCGGCGGCGCTGCAAAACCGAGCGCGAGCGGCGGGCGGCCGTCGGTGCGAATCTTGGTGGTAGTAGCAAATATTCAAATGAGAACTTTGAAGGCGAAGAGGAAAGGTTCCATGTGAGCGGCACTTGCACATGGGTTAGTCGATCCTAAGAGGCGGGGAAGCCCGTCCGACAGCGCGTCAGCGCGAGCCGAAAGGAATCGGGTTAAAATTCCCGAACCGGCAAGGCCTTGGCGGCAGCGGCGTTAGGAAGTCGGAGGCGTCGGCGGGGGCCTCGGGAAGAGTTATCTTTTACGTTTAACAGCCCGCCCACCACAGAAGCGACTTCGATCGGAGGTAGGGTCAGCGGCGGAAGAGCACCGCCGCGTCGCGCGGTGTCGGTGCGCCCGGCGGCAGTGAAAATCCGGAGGGCCGAGTGCCTCCGCGCCGGTCGTACTCATAACGCGCATCAGTCTCCAAGGTGAGCGACCTGCGGCCAATGGAACAATGTAGGCAAGGAAGTCGGCAAAAGCGGATCCGTAACCTCGGGAAAAGGATTGGCTCACGAGTGGGCGGGGTCCCGATCCCCAACCCGTCGGTGTCGGCGGACTGCTCGGCTGCTCCGCGCGGCGAGCGGGTCGCCAGCGTGCTTGGCCGAGACGGTGAGCGGCCCCTCGGGAGCCTTCCCGGCGTCGAGCGATCGACTTCGAGCTGAGTGCGGACAAGGGAATCCATTGTTTAATTAAAACAAAGCATTGCGATGGTCCTGCGGATGCTCACGCAATGTGATTTACGCGATGCTCACGAATGTCAAAGTGAAGAAATTCAACCAAGCGGGTAAGCGGCGGGAGTAACTATGACTCTCTTAAGGTAGCCAAATGCCTCGTCATCTAATTAGTAGTGGCGCATGAATGGATTAACGAGATTCCCACTTGTCACTGTCTACTATCGGTGAAACCACGACCAAGGAGCGGGCTTGGCGGAATCGTGAGGAAAGAAGACCTGTTGAGCTTGACTCTAGTCAGACTTTGTGAAATGACTTGAGAGGTGTAGGATAAGTGGGAGCCGGAAAGCGGCGGCGGTGAAATACCACTACTTTTAACGTTATTTTACTTATTAGTGAATCGGAGGCGGGGCCTCGCCCCTCTTTTTGGACCCAAGGCCGCCACGGCGCGATCGAGCGGAAGACATTGTCGGTGGGGAGTTTGGTGAGGCGGCACATCTGTTAAAAGATAACGCGGTGTCTAAGATGAGCTCAGCGAGCAATCTCGTGTGGAACAAAAGGGTAAAAGCTCGTTTGATTACGATTTCCGATCACGAATACGAACCGTGGCGTGGCCTATCGATCCTTTAGACCTTGGATTTGAAGCTAGAGGTGTCGAGAAAAGTTACCACGAGGATAAGCGGCTTGTGGCAGCCAAGCGTTCATAGCGGCGTTGCTTTTGATCCTTGATGTCGGCTCTTCCTATCATTGTGAAGCGAAATTCACCAAGTGTTGGATTGTTCACCCACCAATAGGGAGCGTGGTGGGTTTAGGCCGTCGTGAGGCGGGTTAGTTTTACCCTGCGATGACCGGCGTCGCGTGGTAATTCAACCTGATGCGAGAGGAGCGGTTGATTCGCACAATTGGTCATCGCGCTTGGTTGAAAAGCGATGGCGCGAAGCTACCGTCTTATTTGGATTATGGTGAAGCGCCTCTAAGTCGAATCCGGGCGAGCGGCGCCCGTGTCGGCGCCCGCTTGCCGACCAGCGATAGGGCCCTCCGGCCCCGAGGCGCGTGCCGTTGGCCAAGCCCCGCGGCGGACGAGCCGCGCGGGCATGAAGTACTATTCCCACCGGGCGTCGGGCGAGAATCGCTGCGGGCGGACTTAAATCTGTGACGGGGTATTGTAAGTGGCGAGTGGCCTTG
Organism: Hevea brasiliensis; assembly: GCF_030052815.1. Taxonomy (NCBI): domain Eukaryota; kingdom Viridiplantae; phylum Streptophyta; class Magnoliopsida; order Malpighiales; family Euphorbiaceae; genus Hevea; species Hevea brasiliensis. Next base: position 99,096,612 of record NC_079503.1, on the reverse strand, counting down.
CTGCCACGATCCGCGAGATTCAGCCCTTTGTCGCTCGATTCGTCCCTCCCCCTCCGCCTCATCTCCTCTACGCCCCACGAGGTTCAGCGCCCCCTTACCCTCCGTCCCTTAACGTGCGAGAGGCCCCGAGGATGCCCCCATCACTTTCGGTGCGGCAAGTCTTGAAACATTAAAGGTCAAGTGCCGAGCACCATCCCTTTCCCAAGTCCAAAAGCAGGCGTGGCGATGCCCGATGCCTCCCGGTTGATCCCCTCGATTGGCGATGGCGGTGCCAGTGCCTCCCGGTTGCTCCCAAGCGGGCCGTGGCGATGCCGGTGCCTCCCAGTTGCCCCGGCGGGCCGTGGCGATGCCCAGTGCCTCCCGATTGCCCCCAGTGGCGGGCCGATTGGCGTGGCGTGCCCAGTGCCTCCCGGTTGCCCCGGCGGGCCGTGGCGATGCCAGTGCCTCCCGATTGCCCCCGAAGGCCCGTGGCGATGCCCAGTGCCTCCCGGTTGCTCCCCGATTGGCCCGTGGCGATGCCCAGTGCCTCGATTGCCCCGATTGGCCCGTGGCAGTGCCCAGTTGCCTCCCGGCGGGCCCGTGGCGATGCCTCCTCGATTGCCCCGGCGGGCCGTGGCGATGCCAGTGCCTCGATTGCCCCGGCGGGCCGTGGCGATGCCCAGTGCCTCCCGATTGCCCCCGACAGGCGTGGCGATGCCAGTGCCTCCCAGTTGCTCCCCCGACGGGCCGTGGCGATGCCCAGTGCCTCCCGATTGCCCCGGCGGGCCGTGGCGATGCCAGTGCCTCCCGATTGCCCCGGCGAGCCCGTGGCGATGCCCAGTGCCTCGATTGCCCCGGCGGGCCGTGGCGATGCCCGATGCCTCCCGATTGCCCCCGACGGGCCGTGGCGATGCCAGTGCCTCCCGATTGCTCCCCGGCGGGCCGTGGCGATGCCCGGTGCCTCCCGATTGCCCCGGCGGGCCGTGGCGATGCCAGTGCCTCCCGATTGCCCCCGACGGGCCGTGGCGATGCCCAGTGCCTCGATTGCCCCGGCGGGCCGTGGCGATGCCAGTGCCTCCCGATTGCCCCGGCGGGCGTGGCGATGCCCAGTGCCTCCCGATTGCCCCCGGCGGGCCGTGGCGATGCCAGTGCCTCCCGATTGCCCCGGCGGGCCGTGGCGATGCCAGTGCCTCCCGATTGCTCCCGATTGGCCGTGGCGATGCCCGGTGCCTCCCGGTTGCCCCGGCGGGCCGTGGCGATGCCAGTGCCTCCCGATTGCCCCCGGCGGGCCGTGGCGATGCCCAGTGCCTCCCGATTGCCCCCGACAGGCCCGTGGCGATGCCAGTGCCTCCCGGTTGCTCCCCGATTGGCGTGGCGTGCCCGGTGCCTCCGGTTGCTCCCCGATTGGCCCGTGGCGATGCCAGTGCCTCCCGATTGCCCCCGGCGGGCCGTGGCGATGCCCAGTTCCTCCCGATTGCCCCGGCGGGCCGTGGCGATGCCAGTGCCTCCCGGTTGCTCCCCGATTGGCGTGGCGTGCCCGATGCCTCGGTTGCCCCGTCGGGCCGTGGCGATGCCAGTGCCTCCCGATTGCCCCGGCGGGCCGTGGCGATGCCCAGTTCCTCGATTGCCCCGACGGGCCGTGGCGATGCCAGTGCCTCCCGATTGCTCCCTTTGATTGGCGTGGCGATGCCAGTGCCTCCCGGTTGCCCCGGCGGGCCGTGGCGATGCCCAGTTCCTCCCATTGCTCCCAAGCGGGCCGTGGCGATGCCAGTGCCTCCCGATTGCCCCGGCGGGCCGTGGCGATGCCCAGTTCCTCCGAGTTGCTCCCAAGGCGGCCGTGGCGATGCCAGTGCCTCCGATTGCCCCCGGCGGGCCGTGGCGATGCCCGCCTCCTCCCCACTTGCCGGGGCGGGCGCGTGCCCACGCCTCTCGGTGCTCTTGCGAGGCGTTTATTATTCACCCATCTCATGCAAAATGAGGCTATAATTGTACGGGATGCGATTTTATTCCTCGCTAATAATAAAAAAAGAGTTTACTTTGGCCCTTTGCTAGCTAGCATACACTAACATTTTTATTTTAGCGGTGAGCTCTCGTCCCTAACATGCTTTTTGCTTATAAGTTATGTTATTCTCTTCGTATACGTGATTGAAATATTACCCAAGATATTCCAGTCATTGGTGCCTTGCATCTACGCTTACCTTCATCATGTGGGGATGCTATCTATGGAGCGCTTCTTGCGTTCTCACTATGACCCTAAGGTTTTGTGCTTCATGTTTTATGGAACAATTCCCTCATTGAGTATAAAGAGCACAAAATCTAATATTGTGCACATGACAACTCTTCTATGATTTTTTCTCTACTTACCTTCCATGCAGATATGGCCAAATGTTATGCCCCTAAGCCAATTCTCCGTGCAAACTTTAAGAAAACCACCCAATGACAACTCAAATGGGTTTATAATATTTTTATTATGTAAAAAAAAAAATTTGGTGATTTTCTGATGATTTTTATATTTTTTATTAATTTATGTATTTTTCGGGTTAAAAAAATAAAAAAAAATAGCTACGGTGAAAAAAAAAATTTCAAAATTTTTGTGAGAGTAGATTACATTTTTCTAAACACCTCTGCAAAAAATCAGGTCAAAATACCCAAAATTGAATTTTTTAGGGGGGGTGTGATGGCTCAGACATAGTCATGTTTCCTCCTGCCAGACTTCATTGTGTTCCTAATGCTCTTTAGTGGGGTGTGTGTAGTCACCCCCACAGAGGGCCAGCAAGGCCGTGCCTGGGGATGCCTCCAGGCCATATGTGGGCATCGGTTTAGCATGGAAATTAGCTTGTTAGCCCCCTCTCCACCTCTACCCCGTCGGTTGGAAGTCGGAAAAAATCGGAAAAAAATCCCGTGCGTGGTGGGCCCGGCCCGCCATGGCTCGTGCCCGTTCGCAGCAATTGTGGGAAATGAATCGGTGGTTGAATCCTATATAAAAGTGTGTCGAATGGATGCTAGTGCATGTTTCGAGCATTGCATTTGCGTCTTTGTGCTTGTCTTGAAGCGTCGCGGCGGACATGCGTTACCTTTGGGCATGGGAGCCGGTTGGCCAGCGTTTGCAAACTAACTCCTTGGGCTGGACTCGAATCACGGCGATGAACCCGGTGCTATTGGGGCGATCTCCATGCTTGCGTGTGTCAATTGGATCTTTGGTGCAAGGTGTGGGCGTGGCATTTACGTGCTATTCTGTCTTTGGCGTCTTGCGGATAAGCGATACCTTGGGCATGGTGTGAGTTCTCGGTGGCATAGGCTTTTGAGGACTTTGGAGTGCAGTGGTAGAGCCAGACTTTATTGGGGTCGATCTCCTTGCTCTCGAGGTGTTAAGTGAAAGTCGGTACAAGGTGTGGGCATGGTGCTTACGTCTTTGTGCTTGTGTCGAGTGCGAGCGGACATGCAACGCCATCGGGCATGGGGTGAGCTCACGATGGGGAAGGCTTGCGGGGAGTTGGGATGCTACATTACTCGGGGTCGTGGATGGGCGTCGGGGCTGTTGCGATCGTGCATTGCTCGGGTTGTGGGAATGGTGGCGGTGCTTCCGCAAGTGTTGAGGCATTACAAGTGTTGGGAGAGGCGTGGCGTTACGATGCCGTGCTTGATCCTATCTTGTGGCGATGTCGAGGCATGAGTTGTGGCATTGAGTGGTAGCGCTTTCCTTGATTGCGGTGGTGTGCATTGTTGCTTGCGTCGATGTGTCCCTTTGTGATCGTTGCCTTTGCTTAGGTTGAGGGCGAGCACGGTGCCTTTACTTTGCTGAAGTTGTGCGAATGTTGAGGTGAGGCGTGGCGTTTCATGCCACATGTGCTCGAGCCGATGCATGAGCTCAGCGGAGCATGTGTTGAGAACATTGTATGGCGAGTTTCTTGGTGCGGTGATTACCTTTGTTACAAAGCCCCGTTCTTTCCCTTCCGGTGCTTGCATTTGCTACTAAGGTTGCGGGGATGAGCACAGTGCGGATGTTTTGTTGAGGCGGCGCGAGTGCTTGGTGAGGGTGCGGCGTTGGTGGCTGTGCTCAATCCGATGTGCGTTTCTTGAGGCAAGGCGAGGCCTTTGTATGGGAATCCTCGTGGCGAGTCAGCGCTACGTCGAGAATCAGGCGGGTCCCGCCGTGTTGCTTGTATTTCCTTTGTTAAACCGTCCCTCCTCGGTTGTTTCGCGCCAAGCGGTGTGAGTAGCGGTTCCATTCGGCGTTTTGACTTCCCATCGTGCTTACGCTGCGTCGGGGGCAATTCGTTGGAGTGGGATCAGCGCTCAACGTGCGTGGCGGCGCATGGCGGTTGTTTGATGCGTTTGGGTTGGCGGGCTCTTTGCTCGAGCATTGAGCTGTTGGCTCGATCCCCTTGATTGTTGCGAGGCGGAATGTGCCTCGGTGACATGATTCGGTTCTGTGTTGCATACCCACAGCGGAATTAAAGCTATGCTTTGTCCGTTTTAACTGCGCCTTGTTTAGGGTGCGAGTGAACCCGTGGCGGCATCCGTGCTCCAAGCATGCCTCAGCGGCTGCCGTGGCCACGGAATGTCGGTGCTCTCGGATCACGGAATGTGATGCGGGCGGAGGGTGGCAACTCCTCCATCAGCCCAAGCGTCCAATCGGTAGCGGAGCGGCCGGCGCGCTGTCTCGAGGCCTCGGCTCGCGGGAGCTTCGTCGCGAGCGGCAGCCGTCGCGAAGGAATGCTACGGTTGATCCTGCGGTAGTCATATGCTTGTCTCAAAGATTAAGCCATGCATGTGTAAGTATGAACTAATTGATTTGTGAAGCTGCGAATGGCTCATTAAATCGATTATAGTTTGTTTGATGGTATCTGCTACTCGGATAGCAGTAGTAATTCTAGAGCTAATCGTGCAACAAACCCGACTTACGGAAGGGATGCATTTATTAGATAAAAGGTCGGCGGGCTCTGCGTTGCTCACGATGATTCATGATAACTCGGCGGATCGCCGCGGCCATCGTGCGGCGGCGCATCATTCAAATTTCTGCCCTATCAACTTTCGATGGTAGGATGAGGCCTACCATGGTGGTGACGGGTGACGGAGAATTAGGTTCGATTAGGAGGAGCACGAGAAGCGGCTACCACATCCAAGGAAGGCGGCGGTAGCGCCAAATTACCCAATCGACACGGGGAGGTAGTGACAATAAATAACAATACGGGCTCTTGAGTGCAGTAATTGGAATAGTACAATCTAAATCCCTTAACGAGGATCCATTGGAGGGCAAGTGCGGTGCCGGCCGCGGTAATTCCGGCTCAATAGCGTATATTTAAGTTGTTGCGGTTAAAAAGCTCGTAGTTGGACCTTGGGTTGGAGTCGGCCAGGTCCGCCTCGCGGTGTGCACTGTCGGCTCGTCCCTTACTGCGGCGATGCGCTCCACGCTTAGCGGCGGTCGTGCCTCGTGCTGTTACTTTGAAGAAATTAGAGTGCTCAAAGCAAGCCTACGCTCTGGATACATTAGCATGGGATAACATCATAGGATTTGGTCCTATTGTGTTGGCCTTCGGGATCGGAGTAATGATTAACGAGGGACGATCGGGGCATTCGTATTTCATAGTCGGTGAAATTCTTGGATTTATGAAAGGCGAACAAGCTGCGAAAGCATTTGCCAAGGATGTTTTCATTAATCAGAGCGAAAGTTGGGGGCTCGAAGGCGATCGGATACCGTCCTAGTCTCAACCATAAGCGATGCCGACCGAGGATCGGCGGATGTTGCTTTTAGGACTCGCCGGCACCTTATGAGAAATCAAAGTCTTTGGGTTAGGGAGTATGGTCGCAAGGCTGAAACTTAAAGGAATTGTGGAAGGGCACCACCGGGAGTGGAGCTGCGGCTTAATTTGACTCAACACGGAAACTTACGAGTCGGACATAGTAAGGATTGTGGTGAGAGCTCTTTCTTGATTCTATGGGTGGTGGTGCATGGCGTTCTTAGTTGGTGGAAGCGATTTATGCAGTTAATTCCGTTAGCGAGCGAGACCTCGGCTGCTAACTAGCTATGCGGAGGTGACCCTCATGACGGCTTCTTAGAGGACTATGGCCTTTTAGGCCAAGGAAGTTTGAGGCAATAGCAGTGCATGATGCCCTTAGATGTTACGGGCGCCGCGCTACTGCGATGTATTCAGCGAGTCTATAGCCTTGGCGAGCGGGCGGGTAATCTTTGAAATTTCATCGTGATGGGGATAGATCATTGCAATTGTTGGTCTTCAGCGAGGAATTCCTAGTAAGCGCGAGTCATCGGCTCGCGTTGACTACGTCCACGCCCTTTGTACACACCGCGTCGCTCCTACCGATTGAATGGTCGGTGAAGTGTTGGATCGCGGCGGCGTGGGCGGTTCGCCGCCCGGCGGCGTCGCGAGAAGTCCAGCGAACCTTATCATTTAGAGGAAGGAGAAGTCGTAACAAGGTTTCCGTAGGTGAACTGCGGAAGGATCATTGTCGAAACACGCTCCGCGAAGCGACCATGACAGCGTCCACAAGCGGGGACGCGCGGGGGCCTTGGTCCCCGTCGCCCCGAAAGGTCGAGGAAGCGGTGGGCCTCGCCCGCCGGCTCTCGCGGCCTAACAACCAACCCCGTGCGAAGCGCCAAGGAACATGAAGCGAAAAGAAGCGCGCTCCGTTGGGACAGCGTCGTCCTCTTCGAGAACCATAGCGACTCTCGGCAGCGGATATCTCGGCTCGCATCGATGAAGAACGCGGCAAAATCACGATGCTTGGTGTGAATTGCGAGAATCCGCGAACCATCGAGTCTTTGAGCGCAAGTTGCGCCCGAAGCCATCGGCCGAGAACGCGTCTGCCTGGGTGTCACGCATGGCGTCGCCCCCAACCCCTCGCCGTGCGGTGCGAAGCGGATCTGGCCTCCGTGCGCTCCTCGCTCGCGGTTGGCCCAAAAGCGAGTCCTCGGCGATGATACGCCACGGCTATCGGTGGTTGAAAGACCCTCGGGCGAGCAGCGCGCGCCATCGCCACCGGGACCGAGACCCCTGCGCGTCCCTAGAGAGCGCCTCAGACGCGACCCAGTCGGCGGGAACACCGTGAGTTTAAGCATATCAATAAAGCGGAGGAAAAGAAACTTACGAGATTCCCCTAATGTAACGGCGAGCGGGAAGAGCCCGGCTTGAGAATCGGGCGCCCTCGGCGTCAGGTGTAATCTGGAGAAGCGTCCTCGTGGCGGACCGGGCCCAAGTCCACTGGAAGAGGCGCGGAGAGGTGAGAGCCGTCGTGCCGGACCACTGTCGCACCACGGTATTTGTCTGCGAGTCGGGTTGTTTGGGAATCAGCCCCAATCGGGCGGTAAATTCCGTCCAAGGCTAAATCGTGCGAGAGGCCGATGGCGAACAAGTACTGCGAGGAAAGATGAAAAGGACTTTGAAAAGAGAGTCAAAGAGTGCTTGAAATTGTCGGGAGGAAGCGGATGGGGCGGCGATGCGCCCGGTCGGATGTGGAGCAGCGACAAGCCGGTCCGCCCGATCGGCTTCGAAGCGCGGACCGGCAGCGGATCGCGGCCCAAGCCGGGCACTAAAGCGCCAGCGGAGCGCCGTCGCGGCGATCGTGGACATCAGCGCGCCCGTCACGGCGTGCCCGGCACCAGCAGCGCTCTGGCGTCGGCGGCGGGCTCCCCATTCGGCCGTCTTGAAACCACGGACCAAAGTCGACATGTGTGCGAGTCAGCGGGCGAGTAAACGTAAGCGCAAGGAAGCGTGGCGGGATCCCCGAGGGTTGCACCGCCGCCGGCCGACCTCGATCTTACGAGAAGGGTTCGGTGAGAGCATGCTGTCGGGACCGAAAGATGGTGAACTATGCTGGCGGGGCGAAGCGGAGAAACTACTGGTGGAGGCCAGCGGCGATCTTGGCGATGCAAATCGTTAAATCGACTTGGGTATAGGGCGAAAGACTAATCGAACCGTCTAGTAGCTGGTTCCCTCAGAAGTTTCCCTCGGGATAGCTGGGCTCGGGGCGAGTTCTATCGGGTAAAGCCAATGATTAGAGGCATCGGGCGCAGCGCCCTCGACCTATTCTCAAACTTTAAATAGGTAGGGCCAGTGCGGTACGCTTTGGCGGCGGCGCCACGGAATCGAGCTCAAGTGGGCCATTTTTGGTAGCGAGCGCGTGCGGGATGAGCGGAAGCCGGGTTCACGGTGCCCAAGCTGGCGCTAACCCAGAACCCACAAAGGGTGTTGGTCGATTAAGGCAGCGGGGCGGTGGTCATGGAAGTCGAAATCCGCTAAGGAGTGTGTAACAACTCACTGCCGAATCAACTAGCCCGAAAATGGATGGCGCTTAAGCGCGCGACCTATACCGGCCGTCGGGGCAAGAGCGAGCCGATGAGTAGGAGGCGCGGCGGCTGCAAAACCGAGCGCGAGCGGCGGGCGGCCGTCGGTGCGAATCTTGGTGGTAGTAGCAAATATTCAAATGAGAACTTTGAAGGCGAAGAGGAAAGGTTCCATGTGAGCGGCACTTGCACATGGGTTAGTCGATCCTAAGAGGCGGGGAAGCCGTCCGGCAATAGCGTCATGCGCGCCGAAGGAATCGGGTTAAAATTCCCGAGCAGGGCCTTGGTGGCGGCGTTAGGAAGTCGGAGGCGTCGGCGGGGCCTCGGGAAGAGTTATCTTTTCTGTTTAACGACCCGCCCACCACAGAAGCGACTTCGATCGGAGGTAGGGTCAGCGGCGGAAGAGCACCGCCGCGTCGCGCGGTGTCGGTGCGCCCGGCGGCCGTGAAAATCCGGAGGGCCGAGTGCCTCCGCGCCGGTCGTACTCATAACGCATCGGTCTCCAAGGTGAGCGACCTGCGGCCAATGGAACAATGTAGGCAAGGGAAGTCGGCAAAAGCGGATCAGTAACCTCGGGAAAAGGATTGGCTCACGAGTGGGCGGGGTCCCGATCCCCAACCCGTCGGTGTCGGCGGACTGCTCGGCTGCTCCGCGGCGAGGCGGGTCGCCAGCGTGCTTGGCCGAGACGGGAGAGCGGCCCCTCGAGGGCCTTCCCGGCGTCGAGCGATCGACTTCGAAGCGAGTGCGGACAAGGGAATCCATTGTTTAATTAAAACAAAGCATTGCGATGGTCCTGCGGATGCTCACGCAATGTGATTTACGCGATGCTCACGAATGTCAAAGTGAAGAAATTCAACCAAGCGCGGGTAAGCGGCGGAGTAACTATGACTCTCTTAAGGTAGCCAAATGCCTGCGTCATCTAATTAGTGGCGCATGAATGGATTAACGAGATTCCCACTTGTCCTGTCTACTATCCAGTGAAACCACGGCCAAGGAGCGGGCTTGGCGGAATCGTGAGGAAAGAAGACCTGTTGAGCTTGACTCTAGTCAGACTTTGTGAAATGACTTGAGAGGTGTAGGATAAGTGGGGCGGAAGCGGCGGCGGTGAAATACCACTACTTTTAACGTTATTTTACTTATTAGTGAATCGGAGGCGGGGCCTCGCCCCTCTTTTTGGACCCAAGGCCGCCACGCGCGATCGGCGGAAGACATTGTCGGTGGGGAGTTTGGTGAGGCGGCACATCTGTTAAAAGATAACGCGGTGTCTAAGATGAGCTCAGCGAGCAATCTCGTGTGGAACAAAGGGTAAAAGCTCGTTTGATTACGATTTCCGATGCGAATCTGAGCCGTGAAAGCGTGGCCTATCGATCCTTTAGACCTTGAATTTGAAGCTAGAGGTGTCGAGAAAAGTTACCACGGGGATAAGCGGCTTGTGGCGCCAAGCGTTCATAAGCGGCGTTGCTTTTGATCCTTCGATGTCGGCTCTTCCTATCATTGTGAAGCGAAATTCACCAAGTGTTGGATTGTTCACCCACCAATAGGGAGCGTGGTGGGTTTAGGCCGTCGTGAGGCGAGTTAGTTTTACCCTGCGATGGCCAGCGTCGCGTGGTAATTCAACCTGATGCGAGAGGAGCGGTTGATTCGCACAATTGGTCATCGCGCTTGGTTGAAAAGCGATGGCGCGAAGCTACCGTCTTATTTGGATTATGGTGAGCGCCTCTAAGTCGAGAATCCGGGCGAGCGGCGCCCGTGTCGGCGCCGCTTGCCGACCGCGATGGGGCCCTCCGGCCCCGAGCCGCGTGCCGTTGGCCAAGCCCCGCGGACGAGCGCGGGCCGCCTTGAAGTACTATTCCCACGGGCGTCGGGCGAGAATCGCTGCGGGCGACTTAAATGTGACGGGGTATTGTAAGTGGCGAGTGGCCTTGCTGCCACGATCCGCGAGATTCAGCCCTTTGTCGCTCGATTCGTCCCTCCCCCTCCCCTCCGCCTCATCTCCTCTACGCCCCACGAGGTTAGCGCCCCCTTTCCCCACCCTCCGTCCCTTAACGTGCGAGCTTGCCATGCATCCAAGAGACTTGGAGGGGGACAACCTGCCTTGTGAATTGGGATTTAGACAATCAAGTCACGCATCAATTAGAATTCATCACCAATTTTACAAGGAAGAAGCCAAAAATCCCATAGTTGGATATCTCTTGGCACAAATGAATAGACCCACAGGAATGAATTAATATCATTATCTGATTGCTTAGATGAAAGTCACACCTTTACAATTCGGGTTAGAATTATTGAGCCATATGCAATTGTAAATACTAATATTATATCATGATGTTGTTACATACATTGAATTAATTTTGTTACATATATTAAAGTAATTTTCGCCAACAAGCTATCTGATTAATATCATTATCTGATTGCTTAGATGCAAGTCACACCTTTACAATTTGGGTTAAGGCGGCAGAGAGCACACCTTTACAAAAATTGAACCATATGCAATTGTAAATACATTATATTATATCATGATGTTACATGAAACTAATTTTTCTTAAAAAATTTGATATATTAAAGTAATTTTGGCCAACAAGCTCAAAGGAAATATGTGGAGAAGCAAGTAAAGCTCGGAAAAATATATAAAGATATGGTACCGGTGAGAGTTGAACCCAAGATGCAAAAGACATATCAATGATGCATTGCCACTCCATCCACTTTCTTTTCTTATGCAATTCATGGTTTTTAATTGATTATATACATTAACTAAAATAATATGAAAATAAGTACTAATAAATACTCATATCTATTGTTTCTCATCAAGGGAACATACCCTCAAATGGAAATCTTTCAAAAGAATTTCTACCATTAAAAAATTAGGGTTAGAAATTACGATATCTCAAAAAAATGTAAAAATTGAGCAAAATAAAATGTTTTTGGGGTCAAAATTTGCCTAAACCGCCTTTGGCAGTTTGCCAACGCGTAGAGCTCGAAAAATTACATGAAATCAAAAAAAAAATCGCCTCAATCGGACATCGGATGAGGAAGTTATCCCCTTTCAAAGTTTTTAATCCATGCCATTGCCACAAGACCGGGCCTAGTGTTGGGGCGCCTAGGAAAACGTCATCGTTTTGTTGACAGCCCAATCCATCGATTTTTTTTTCAATTTGGGGCTTTTAAGATTGTTCTCACTCTCATTCTCCCTCCCTACCTGATTCTCTATTCGAGATTGGTCATAAACCCTCGCCACAGCAGAGAAAAGAAAACGCTATCCCTCTCTCTCTCTCTCTAACGCAATCCATGGATCTCTTTGGTCTGGGCAGGTGAGATTTCTTCTTATTTTCATAATCAGTTCATTACGATTTCATCTCTTACCTTTGTCAATCTTTATTCGTGTAAGACTACTGATCCATACATTTTCTTCCTATTGTGCTGCTCTTGGTTTTTTTTCTTTTTTTTTTGGTTCCTTGAGTTCTTCACCAGCGTTGTTGTGGGTAATATCTGGTGATTTAGTACATTGTATATTCAGCGTTGCTTTCCCTTGGGCTAGTGTTTGTGAAAATCGTGCAAAACAAGTTGGTGCATAAACATGCGGGCTCAAAGTTACAACTGAGGTTACAGGAAAAGGTGCTTTCTCATCCCTATTATTTCTCACAACCCCAATTGGTTTTTCTCTGCGTGAGAAGTGAGATATGGCATTTAGGCTCCAATTTTTTTTGTGGACAGTAACATGTTTGAGGAAATAATGTCTATAATGTCTATTGTTTGATTGCAATTAAATGGTGGGTATAAGACTATGGAAATGTTTGAATCTGTAGCAAATTCATGATTTACTATTTATCGTTGAATATGACAGAAAATTACACAAAAGAGGGTGATGGTTATTGCTGGTGAAACAAAAATTTCTATCTGTACACATGCAAATTCCTTGACACTACCTTCTAATTATTTGTACTTGTTTATTCCTGTTTCCATCTCTCTTTCTCCCCTACCTTCTAATTATTAAATTTCTTTTTGTATTTCAAATTCCCCTATTTTGTGCTTCGCTTGGCTTCACTTTGTTTGTAGCCTATACTTTTGCTTGTCTGTGGTAATTAGGATTTCTAAAAGTTGTTTTTCTATCAGCAAGGTAGTTCAATTAAAAGCAAGCCTTCAGCCCTGCTCCTTCTAATGTGGGTCACTTATCAGGAGTCCTTTGGCTGTCGGCCCTGCTACTTTTGAAGTAAATACTTACTCGTTTATCATTTATGGTGATTGTTAATTAGAATGTTAAATATGTCATGATTGTTGAACCAAAAGGGTCGGGGGGGTCTTGTTAAATATGTCCCAGAACAATTAAATATATTAGGATTATCTCTAGAATTTGGAATGAATGACACAGATTTTTTTACAATTGATTGTAGATGTTCGCAAAACAATTTATTTTTGAAGCTATTGATGATGCCATCGAAGATAGATTACACCTTTCATAAATATGTTCAAGTTGTTACTCTTTGGCCTTTCTCATAAATATGTCTCTTTCACATTGCTGTTTTTCTTTTTGGATAGTCCTGTTGTAATTATATACTGCCTTTCCACGTGCACTGCATCTGCGATTCCATCCAATAGAATTTGTTTTCCAATTTCCCCTTCCAATTGCACGTAATCGTAATTTGGAACAATGAGATGTACAAAATGACTTAGGGATGATCAACTCAAAAGCACATTTCATTATAAACTCAATGCAGCATTCAGCTTCATTTAGTGAAAGAATGACTTCTATTGCTGAGTAAGAAATCTTAATTCCATTTAATTGGGACTGGTTGATTGACAGACAACCTTCTTTATCCACAAGAGTAGGTTGATTGACAGACACAAATTGTGCCTGAATTGACTGCATTTGCACAGGTGTGGACTGAGACCTCTTTCTCAACAGTCCTCTGACACTTCTTGCAAATTCCTCATTTGCTCCTCCAATTCCCCAATTCTGACCATCTCTTTCTTGACTGACCACAGCTGATCTAGTCAGATTGCGATCCTCAACAAACAATTAGCCCGCTGAGATTAAAAGGTAATTTCTGAGATTTTATATCTCTAGCTTTTGTAACTGCCTAACTCCTTAGCTATGTCACGGACTGAGAGTTTATCAACCCCAAACTCAAGCAACCCGTGACAGGTGGTATCAGAGCTGGTTAAGCAATATCAGAGCTTCGGTTGCTCTTGAAGGTGACAATGGCGGACCAGAGTGAGATCACCCTTGGTGTGGGTGTTGCTCCTACGGTTGTGGAGCATGAAGGCGGCAGGAGAAAAGGCCGTGGTAAGTCAAGGGATCCTAGCCGAGCAAGGGAGGACTTGGGAGACTTGGAGAGACGTCTCGCCAAGGTCGAATTGCACCTCGTGGATGGAGAGGAAAGGTTCGAGGAGATGGACACCCGCTTGGTGGAGCTCGATGAGAGGATGTCGAGGGGACATGCAGGGTGTCTTGAACGCTGCATTCGACAAGCTGGCTAGTGAAGGTGAGTCCCTACGCCTTTCTCAAATGGGGGAAATTGGAAATTGCTGCCTTAAGGGATGAGAATAGGTCCCTAAAGGAACAGTTGGAATGGGCCATGGGGAAGTTGAAGGAAGTGGAGCAGCAAGTGTCTCTTGTTGCTATGGCCGTGGCACGTGGGGGAGTTGCCACTACTTCCGGGGCTAGCTTGGTCATCCCTTCGCGAGTGGAGGTTCCGAAGCCAAGTGTGTACAGTGGCGCTAGGAATGCGAAGGAGATTGACAATTTCTTGTGGAGCTTGGAGCAGTATTTTAGGGCGATTGGCATTACGGATGATGCCAAGAAGGTGGACCATGCGCCCTTGTATTTGGTGGATACTGCAATGGTTTGGTGGAGACGGAGGCAACATTAACATCATATTCACATCATAGCATCAAAAAGATAATTTGGAGCACTCACGCACCCTGTAGCATCAATCATAATATATTGGGAGCTGATCCTGCATGACTCTCTTAAATCCAACTCAGTGCGTGAAGAACTCAAGCCTGACTTTCGCTTAATAAACCAAATCGAGGGTCCCAAATAAGAACTCAAGCCGTGACTACCCCTCGAAGGAACGGGTCCCGAAGAACTCAAGCCGTGACTACCCCGTCCTATCCATAGTCCACACCACATCACACGCACGCCAACGCACGCACACTGCTCCAAATTACCACAACAACACTCATGGCACATTAACAGTTATGAATGCAACATAAATCGTGCCTAGAGTTTAACTACATAAATATATTCATATAAGTGATGCATGGGCATGCTGAACATATAATAATATCGAAATTATAATTAAAATTAATATTTTACTCACAGACTTAACGATGGTCACCGGTAGTGAGCGGAGGAAGAAGGCATCGGCTCACGACAATTATATTACAATTATTTAATACAATCTGACTCAATACAAACAAAGAAAAAGACCAATACGTCCTAAGTCGTGCCGAAAATCCGGCAGAGTCTAGTCTCCCATATATCTAGGACCTACCCAACCTGCAAAAGAGCTCAAAACACACTTCTATATTCACAATCCATATGCCCACAACTCAATCACATCACACAGCCCCTCCTGGGCCCATCAAATCAATCATTCATCACAATATGTAAAATTTCAATTTAGTCCTTATAATTGATCATTTTTGCAAAAGCTGCTCAAATAAGCTCTAAAAATTATAAAACTCTGCCCCGCGGTTCTTAGAAATATTACTAAGCTATTGCAAAAAGAATCGTAATTTTCTAAGCTACCACGAATATTTTATGGATTTTCAATCCTATTTAAGCACTAGAAAATTACGAAAAAGAAAGGTTCGGGTTTACCTTTGCCGATTCCGACTTCGGGGACGCGCTCGGGACGTCTGACAATGGGGGGCTAGCCAAAACCTCGGCCCAATTCGGAGACTTTTCCGGTAGCTGGTCTGTCTGGCCGGAAATTCACAGATCCGGACAACTGTCGAATTTCCGCGAATTGAGGATACCTACACGAAGCCCAATAATAATATATATATATATATATATATATATATATATATATGTACTTTTAAATAGTTCATAACTAAAAAAACATATTAAAAAGAAAATAAATAATTATTTACGCTATGTTTATAAAAGCAATAGCAATAAAAGTAATAAAAGCAATAGCAAATCTACTTTGCCCTGGCCTTAGCAATTCTACTCCATTAGTAAACTTCCGCAACATTTTTAGAACTCCTGAAGAGCCATATATGAAACCAGCAAGCTCAATAGTTTTGCGAAATATTTCTTTGAAAACACGGTTCTTAAAGATATCCTCCAACATCAAATCTATACAATGGGGTGCACATGGACTCCAGTATAGATGAGGAAAATTTAGTTCCAATATTCTCTGTCATAAACAAGTAGAAAATTTCATTCCATTAATAATAAAAATAAAATGATATTTTTTTTAGTAATATAAAAAATTAAATAATAATTTTACCTGCTGCAACATTATTTGATGCATTATCTGTAACAACTTGAGCTACTTTTTTGGGACCAATTTCCATCAATTCTTTCTCAATCAAACTAGCCAACAATGCCGTTTGTCTTTGATTCATCACTTGCATCAACTGACTTAATAAATACACTTCCCTTTGGGCTATCAGCCAAGAAATTAATCAAGGTTCTCCCTTTTCTATCTGTCCATCCATCACACATCAATGTACATCCATAATTTTCCCATTTTTCTTTATGAGACTCGAGAAGATCATTTATGATTTGTACTTCTTTGTTAAGTAACCGAGCTCTAACCTCATCAAAACTTGGAGGTTTCATTTCTCTCCCATAATTTCCAATTGCTCGAATCATTATTTCCCCAAAGTTATCATAATTCACAGCATTAAAAGCTATTCCTACATCATATATCCATCGTGCTATGACAACACAAGCATGCTCCCTTAACTCCTTTTTAGCTGGACTATTTTCATCAATGGTAGTTTGCTTGATATTTTTTCCCGTAACAGTAGGTCTAGGGGAAAAAATAACAGTCAATAGGCCCTCTAACTACTTTGTGGTGGTAAAACTTTTGATTTTTTTGAAGCACTAGTACCTGTAACCTCCAGTACTCTTCCTCTTATTTTTTTGGCCTTCTTCTTTCACTGTTAATTTCTTGCATCAACTCTTCCTCTTATTCATTTTCATCTAATCCCAGTACTTCAACATCATTAAATTTAGGTAGTCTTTCCATATTCATAATTGATTTTTGCTAATTATGCCATAGTTTTTCACAAACTTCCTGTAGTACCCTGTCAACCCCAAAAAACTTCTCAATTCTTTAACAAAAATTGGAGTTGGCCATTGCAACATAGCCTGAATTTTTTTTGGATCAGTAGCGACACCTTTAGCAGTTATAATGTGCCCCAAATACTCTATTTCTGTATGCCCAAAGGAACACTTGGATTGTTTAGCATAAAGCTGTTGCTCTTTCAAGATCTTAAAAACCTCCTCCAAATGCTGCAAATGAGATTCCCAATCCTTGCTAAAAATAAGAATGTCATCAAAAAATACCAACACAAATTTCCTTAAATGAGGTTGGAAGATCTGGTTCATTAAGGCTTGGAATGTGGCTGGTGCATTTGTCAGTCCAAATGGCATGACATTGAATTCAAAGTGACCATGGTGAGTTCTAAATGCTGTCTTAGGGACATCTTGAGGCTCCATTCTGATATGATGATAACCAGCCCTCAAATCAATCTTTGAAAAGTACTTGGCCCCATTTAATTCATCCAACAAGTCATCTATAATGGGGATAGGAAATTTGTCCTTAACAGTCTTCTCATTCAACCTTCTGTAGTCTATACAAAACCTCCATGTGCCATCTTTTTTTTTAACTAAAATTACTGGCGATGAAAAAGGGCTTGTACTTGGTTGGATTATTGAGGAAGCTAACATCTCTGAAACCAGCTTCTCAATTTCAGCCTTTTGATAATAGGGATACCTATATGGCCTAATATTAATTGGTTGCGTATTAGGTTGCAAAGGGATAGCATGATTGTGACTTCTGAATGGTGGCAGCTGCTGAGGTTCTTTAAAAACCTCCTGATATTTCTTTAAAATAGATCAGTCCCAAATCACACTCTGCAGCTTCACCAAATGTCTCCTTTTTAGGTGTTGAAGATGATCCAACTTGAGACTCCACTATACAAAGTAAGGGAGATTGAAAATCCACTCCATTTCTTCCAAATAAGTCATTAGAATGACATAACACAGCAGCCTTCCCTTTCCCTCTTTGCAATTTCAGTCCTTGTAAAACCACTTCCTTTCCTTCTTTTATAAAGGAAATCCTACAGGCTCTAAAATCAAAAAGCACTGGATTAAAGCTCCTAAGCCAATCCACTCCCAAAATCATATCAAAACTCCCCAATGCTAATATTCTAAAGTCAAATTGAAACTTATAGGAATGAATTTTCCACATAAACTGCTGACACTGATGACTGCACTTCAATTTTCTCCCATCAGCTACTGCTATTGTTGTAGCAGGTATATCCACCAACTCCAACTTAAGTTCCTCAGCCACTTTCTTGTCAATAAAACTACTATTGTTGCCACTATCAATTAAAATCACCATTTCTCTATTCTTGTGGATCCCTAAAATTCTAATAGTTTCTGCCCCTTCACTCCCCTCTACTGCATGAACAGAAAGCATAAGTTCTCCTTGATCACCCACATCTTCCATTTCCTCTGCCACCTCATGCCAAACCTCCTCTCCATTCCCATCTTCTTGCTCTCCAACTTGCAAAGATGCTAATGTCTTAGTTTTACATTGATGGCCTGGAAAGTATTTGTCACCACATTTAGAACAGGGTTTGGATTGGAATCTGGAGTTTGAGTTGTTCTGGACAGTAGATTTGGTAAGATTAGCATTGGAATTTTGGTTAACAAAAGAAGTACTTCCAATAGAAGTTGGTTTACTGGTAGTAGGAGCAGAATTTAGAGCTTTACTGGTCAAATCTGGATTTGGTGGTTTAGGGGGGTAAGGAAACAATTGATTAGGTGTTTGGAGTAGGAATTATATGGAGTGAAATTGGAAGTGACAGATCTTGGGTTGTAATTGAAGGTTTTATTGAAGGTTCTATTCTTTTTTGTATCCCATAACTGTTGTTGCAGCCTAGCAATCTCCATTGCATCAACTAAAGTAGTTGGTTTCATCATTTTCACCATTAATCTAATTTCATCCTTAAGCCCTCCAATAAAGGCAGAAAGAAAATAAGCCTCTCCCAAATCTGGCATAACGCTTTCCATCCTTATCCTCAAATCCTCAAAGATATCTTGATATTCTTCTAAGGAATTTTCTTGCCTAAGCTTCATAAATTCTTCCACAATATCTTCCAACCCTTGTTCCCCAAATCTACGACAAATTCCCTTTTCAAACTCCTCCCAAGAATGGTTTTCCCCTCTATTCCAGTTTTGAAACCAAGCATCTGCCCTATCAACCAAAAACAAACTAGCAATTCCAATCCTTTGGTCCTTAGGTACTTTGTAAACCTCAAAATATTTCACACATTTCCGTAGCCAAACCCTAGGTTCCTTTCCTGATTCCACTCCTGTCCAGGCTGTTACTAATTTACTTCAGGAGAGACAACATATGACATAAATTATACGAGAGAATTTAACTAAGGCCCAACATAGAATGAAACAGCAAGCAGATAAGAAAAGAGCAGAAAAAGAGTTCCAGGTTGGAGATTGGGTATATTTGAGGTTGCAGCCCTACAAACAAGTTTCTATTGCAGTTAGAAGGTCACTCAAGTTATCAGCAAGGTATTATGGGCCATTTCAAATACTCGTTAAAGTGGGTGCAGTGGCTTATAAACTGCAATTACCTACTTCCTCTACTGTTCAACCAGTTTTTCATGTTTCCTTGTTGAAAAGGAGGGTAGGGGACAATATCACTCCAATCTTGGACCTTCCAGCTTTACAAGAAGATCATACTTGGGAAGTGCATCCAGAGAAGCTGTTGCATATTAGAACTATTGAAAGAAATGGGATTCCAATTTTTTAGGGCTTAGTTAAATGGCTGCATTTCAGTGAAGAAGATGCAACTTGGGGGGACTAGTCATTTTTGCAAGCTTAGTTTCTAAAGGGAGGGAAATTGTCACGTATAGGAGGAGAAAGTTTTGAAATAGAAAAGAAGAATAGTTGTTTTGGAGGGAAAAAACTATTAGTTTGTTGAGAAGTAGTTATAGCTGTTGAAATTAGTCAATGACAGTTATCAAGTAATACCATAAATAGATGTCATTCATTTAATTGAGATTCATTATGAAATCAATAAAATCTCAGACTTCTTTCTCTCTAAAATTATTCTCTCTCTTATTCTAATTCTCGTCCCTATCTCTCTCTCTCTCTCTCTCTTTTATACAAGATTAGATAGGAGAAAAGAAGAGACAGTATTATTACTGATTTACAATTCCAGAACAGTAATACAAGTGTTCTCTATCCCTTTTATACAAGATTCCCTCCAATTCCATAACTACTCTTAACTACTTCCAACAGCTGTAACTTTTTCCCTCTAAACACTAACAACTATATCAACAGACTTATAACAGATTTTCCTTTCTATTAACACCTCTCACTCACATGCCACTTGCCCATTCTTATCCCTATTTCTATACTTCTTCTGTATGTAACATTTTCACTTCTGCCAAGTTGTACTTTATTTTGACTTAAATTTATTTTATCCTAAATTGTAGATTCAAAAAAAAGCCTGTGATAAATTTGACCCAACTTTTATCCCCGGTTCAAAAAGTGGTGTGATGACTATTTCTATATTAAGGTAAGTATCATGTTAGACATTTTTGGAGTTTGGATTCATTGAAATTCTGATTGTTGAAGTTTATTGTAGAAATGCCCCTATCATATCACTGTTCCTACTTAGTCTTTCTTTATTTTGTTTTATTTTATTTTTGTGTGTAATGCATTGGGGTTGAGGGAAAATGGATAACTACAATTTGGTGCTATTTGGATCTGCTCATATGTTTCTCACATTCAAACTGAAATTTACTGTTGTCTAAAATTTCATGATAGTTTAGAAAAGAAAATGTTGAAATTATATGAGGTTCCATTAATGTTTTCTATGTAACTACAAAAAGCCTAGTCTCAACAATGCACAAGCCTAAGTGATTGCTCCGACTAGACCTGCTTTTTACCTCCGTGTTAACCAAGAATAATTTGTGGTTGTTTCTTCTAAA
Source organism: Hevea brasiliensis (assembly GCF_030052815.1). Taxonomy (NCBI): domain Eukaryota; kingdom Viridiplantae; phylum Streptophyta; class Magnoliopsida; order Malpighiales; family Euphorbiaceae; genus Hevea; species Hevea brasiliensis. Next base: position 99,076,127 of record NC_079503.1, on the reverse strand, counting down.
ATTTTACTAGATAACTTTTTGTCTGCTTCAGTATTTATTTTCCAAAAATTTGTTTTAACTTGAAATTTGCTTAAAAATGACTCTTTGATTGGATTTCATGTTGATTGTTAATAATATATGCAGCATCAAGGCGAGAGGCGGGGACTTGGAGGAATATTTTTTGATGATCTGAATGAGTATGATCAAGATATGCTTCTTTCCTTTGCCGCTGGTAATAATTTATCAAGAATTTAATTTAATTTTCTTTTTCAAGTTCTAGCGGTTCAAGGATCTCCCTGTGCAAACATTTTGCTAAATTGCAGAGTGTGCAAATTCTGTGGTACCTGCTTACATTCCCATTATAGAAAAAATAAAGGATATGCGATTCACTGATCACCATAAAGCATGGCAACAGTTACGTAGGGGACGCTATGTACAATTTAACTTTGTATCATAACTGAATCTGAATATCTTTATTTTTTCTTTAAATCATAAAACTTTCTTCAAGATCATGCCTTGAATGCCATTTGGTTATTTTTTCAATCAAAGGTTTATGATCGGGGCACAACATTTGGGCTGAAGACGTGGTCGAATTGAAAGTATTCTTGTTTCTCTGCCACTAACTGCACGATGGGAATATGACCATGTAAGTTTCCAAGATCATTCTGCATAATAATGCCATATGTAAGATTAAGGAGTGGAAAATTATGAGCTCATGGTGATAAATTGGTTTACTGTTTGGTTTACAGAAACCTGAAGAGGGAAGTGAAGAGTGGAAGTTATTGGATACAAGAATGGATCTAATTTTTCTTCCAAATAAGTATCATGTTTATTGCCCTTCCTTTATTTCAAAATTTCCCTCTTTTTCTATATTCTTTGTTTTCTTTTGTTTAGCAAATGTTTTTGTAACTGAAAAAAGAGGTCTAGCATAATAGCTGTAATTTACTACGAAAGTTATTGGAAGATTTTGTTGTAAAACATACTATTTACTTTGGTGCTCATCTTTTGCAATGATCGTTTAAAATATCTGGCAAACGAGTGAATTCATTTTGCTCTGCTGCATTGCATGCTGGATTAGTTACATTCAAGTGAGTGTAGACCTATCTACTAAGCATGGCTAGGCAAGATAGGTTTAGGTCTGACCAATGATTAGTGGCTTTTTTATTTTTTTAACCTCAAAACTGTGTACAGTTATTGGATTTATTCTCATAGGAGCTCCTCTTATTATATGAATTATACAACATGATTAATAATCAATATAAATTATATTGAGTTAATTTAATATGATATGATTCATTTAATACAATTATATATGACTCGATATATTTAACACAATGTGACATAATTTAACATGACTTTTTTTTAAATATTGGTATGATTTAATATTTTTAATCTTTATAAAATAATGAAATTTATATATTAATTTTGATTAAAAACATAGAATCTAATATTAAACAAATAAAAAGATATTTTAACATTTGGCTAATAAAAATTTTAACAAAAAAATAAAAAAAAAAACCTGTAGAACAATATAATTTTTAATATAGTTATAAAAATTCACAAATTAAATAAGTTTTAATAAACAAAATAAAAATTAACTATAATAAAGTAATAAATCTATAATTTAATAACATAAATTTGTGTGTTAATAATTGAACCATCAAACGAGTTAGCGGGCCATTGAACGATGCATGACGTGAATTATAAAATATATGTACTAAATCGAATTAATAAATTAATTCACTATATGATAAATTATTTGTGTGTTATAGATAGTCTGCACGAATATAAATAAATTCAATTCTAACTTAAAATTGCCATTGCCATCCCACATCTTTCCCCCATTTGGTATTAAATCTAAAGTAGTGAATCACTAGATTATGGTACTTATCCTAGTTTTGGCCGATTGAGTAAAATTATTGGGCCAAATATCAGAGTAAGCTTAGAATAATTAGATTCGGATCAGGCTAAGTGGTTTTCCAAGTTGTGAATATCAAGGATATTTGATCAAATATCCTGTCAAAGTCAATGTGCCAATTACGCATGAAATGAAAGAGACTTGCATGAGAAAAAGTTTATAGCAGCAGAAAAGCGGCACAATTGATTAACTGTTAATACCATACAGGAAAGACCTCTAGCTTAGACTAAAGGGATGTACTGAATTAGATAGGTGAAACTAAACAGGAGAAGTCATATGTCATACACCAAAATAATGTATCGAATTACAAGAATGATCTAATGCAAATTTATCTGTTTATTTGATACATGATACAAGGGGAGGTTAGAAACACTTAAGTATAGTGATGATATTATCCAATGTAGAGAGAGAGAGAGAGAGAGAGAGAGAGAGAGAGAGAGCTTAGCCCTATAATTATCAGTAAATTTTATCAGCAACCCAATTGTTATTTTAATTAGCAGCCACAGGCCAGCAAATGATGCAGCACGCAACTATGTAACAAATAATCCATTACCTCTATGCTCTATCAACCAAAATAAGAACGAGATGAATAACAAATTAATTCACAGCTTTTTTGAGACATGTTCAGACAAAAAGCATGCGCGCACAACATTCACAGATTTCCTCTGCAATTAGAATTCCACATCTCAAAGGGAAGGAGCTTCCCTAAAAACTCAATGTTGAAACATAATCAGCGCATCAGACCCCATTATGTATCAAATTCCCAAAAAACAGAATGCCCCTTCAAAAGCTTACAAATTGCATTGATTTAATTCTTATCTAAGGCCTCCCCTAACGTTAATCTTCAATTCAAACGTCATAAACCTCTTAATGCTTATCAGATCATTCAAGCAGATTTATAACTCACAAAATTACCGAATGTTGTTGCATATTTTTAACACTTTTCTGTTGCTTGTTACTACCATAATACTTACACAAGATAATCTTCAACCCATGATAACATCTGCTGTCAAAAATTAAGACATCCCTGATAAAAATATCAAGACATAACTCGACACTGAAGCTATGTCCATCTATAAGTCTATTACAGTGTCCATAGCGCCCCACCAAGAGGAAAGGACAGCTAACCAGTATTAGCTATCAGAGTCAAAAAGTTCTGGTAGTGATCAAATGGCTTCCCGCCAATCATTGACATTACTGGCTGGCCAATCAAGGAACTTGTACGCCTCAAGTGAGGATGGTAGATAGGTCTGAGTTGACGAAGGATTATCAGGAGTGTAGATGTAGCCCTTCCCATACCCAAGCTCTTTCATTACCTTAGTAGGTGCATTTCTCAAATGGAGCGGCACTCCCTCATTTTGTCCAGTGGATTCTCTAACAACCTTTTGTGCAGCCTCTATTGCTTGATATACAGCAATGGATTTTGGAGCCAAAGCCAAGTAAGCCACGCACTGAGCGAGAATCACATTGCATTCAGGCATGCCCAAGAAATGGCAAGCTTGGTAGCAAGCAACAGCCTGGTTAAGGGCCAAGGGATCAGCCAATCCAACATCCTCACTTGCAAACCTAATCAAACGCCTAGCTATATAGAGTGGTTGTTCACCTCCCTCTAACATTCGCGCCAACCAATAAATGGATGCATCTGCATCACTTCCTCTCATAGACTTGTGAAGTGCACTGATCAGATTATAGTGCTCTTCCCCTGCTTTATCATAAGCAAGATGCTTGAATTGAAATGTCTCCTTAGCATCATCCAAAGTAACATTGGCCACCAAAGAGAAATTATCATTGGGATTTGTTCGGGCAGATGCAGTGATAGCAGAGATTTCTAAGGCGTTCAATGCAACGCGTGCATCCCCATCACAATTTTCAGATATAAATCGAATAGCATCCTCAGTCACTTCAACTCTCACCCCTAAGCTTTGTGTCAGTCCCCTGCAGGAATGATTAATTGCTCGGTTGAGAATTGTTTGAATATGTTGAGGCTTTAGAGGGCAAAGGGTAAGAAGTCTACAGCGCGAGAGCAGAGGCGTAATCAAATGGAAGGATGGGTTCTCCGTGGTGGCACCTATAAACACAATGCTACCATCTTCGATAACAGGCAAGAAAGAATCCTGTTGGGACTTGTTAAACCTATGAATCTCATCGACAAACAACACAGTTCTTTTCCCATTCTTCACTTTCAACTTCCTTGCATTTTCAACAGCATCCCTCACATCCTTAACCCCACAAGTGACTGCCGAGAAAAAAACAAACCGATAGGAAGAGGCCTGATCCTGGGAAAAGGAATTCACAATTGCTTTACCAATGGAGGTCTTACCTGTCCCAGGTGGGCCCCAAAGAATAATGGAAGGGAGGCGATTGTAATCTATGGCGGAGCGGAGGATAGAGTTCTGGGCCAGAAGGTGATCTTGGCCGACGACGTCGTCAATGGAGCGAGGGCGCATTCGTTCTGATAAGGGCTCATGGGGAGGATGGTGCTTGCTGTGGTGGATAGCGGGAGAGCACGAATTAGTGGCTGATGATGCCAATAATTTGGGCCGCTTAGAACAAAGAGGGATGGGTTCATCCTCTGCTTGATCAGTGGGTGGTGGGGTGCAAGGGGAACTGGAGGAGGAGTTGGGTTTCGATTGCAAGTGGAAGAAGCGGTCTAACTTTGGCTGGAGCGAAGAAGGGGTTGGGTTTGAGGGTGGCTTGGGATTAGCGTCACAAGATTTATGGGAGAGAATCCACTCGGTAGCTTTGAGGGTGGATTTGCCGCCCGTAGCCGCCAGAGCTTGGGCAGCCAATTCGCTTGGAAAACCCATGCTTAGCAGCTGCTCCATCTCCATCTCTTTTTCGCAGTACCTTAACTTTCTGCAAAAAGACGGCTAGAGAGTCCCAACCTATAAGATGGAGATGTACCGGTTGCAGTTTGCCACACTCCACTCTTTATTTTTTTTTAAATTTATTTTTGGGTACGGCTGGATCTTATGGAAAATCCTTTGCAAATGAATTCAAACAAGTACATTTTTTTTACCAAATTCAAATCAGATCCATTTAATCTTTTTGCCTTAATAAACTTAGAACTTTACAGTTAGTTCATTTTGTATTTATTTTTTTTCATAATTTCATCGGTCATTCATGAATTATAACCTTTATAACTCTATCATTCTCATCCTTAATTTATCACTTAAAATCCTCTCAAATTTAAAGCGTATTGAAAACTTTATTAATTGTTTTAACTGATTGCTCCAATAACAAGATACAGCGATCTTCTTATTACTAATAACTAGAATTTTTAATTTTTTTCAAATAAAAAAATTATTCTCTTTTTTTCCCTCTCTTTCTCCCTCGTCTCTTTCTTCATAATCTCTTTTTCTCACAATTGTCTATCATTATATGTCCACCTCATCTAACTCTCTCTCTCCTTCCCCTTCTTCTTTCAAATATCAATTACTCCTCCTCCCTCTTCCCCATCTTGTCTCTCCATATTTTTCTTACCACATCGCTCTATATTTGTCTATCGCTTTCTCACCACTTTCCTCTACCTTTCCTCCTCTCTCTAAAACCTTTCATTAGCAAGCTCATTAAAGTTACAGTAATGGCAAGGATCAAGAGGAGGGAGGAGCTTGATTTTTACTCATCAACCTTATAGACTCAAACCTTCTCTCTTGCTTTTGGGGAAATTCATGGTGAGCCACCATCATTTGATAAACCAGCAACGCAACGAATGGGCATTAAAATTGGCAGTTCAAGCATCATTGATAGCAAGCTTCTTGATATGATCTTGATCTAACCACAAGGAGTTAGGATAAAGGCATTAAGATCCTAAACCAAATGACTTTCGATTGGCATGCCCTCCCCACTGCTTTATTTGTTGGCCAAAGTAAAAAGGTTAATGATGTAACAACCTAATCTGGGATCACTAATAGTGCTAAGGGAACAGGTAAGCGATGAGCTACCATAATCCATAGCAAGCTTTAAATTTTTCATTTCATAAACATTGGTGTGGCCCATTTTAATCATAAAAACATTTTTAAACATAAATAGCTTTATTTATTTCATAAAAAAATTTGAATTACAAGCACAATAAACCTTTATACAATTACATGTCATAATAGGAGTTCCATAAATCTTACCTATACTTCTTTAAAACATAATGAGGCATTAGCCTCTAGAACTCATGGCCCGTATGTGCTAGACCATATCTTCAACTCTTATCAAAGGAGAGGACGGAGAAAGGGTGTGAGCATGGGGCTTAGTGAATAAAAGTCTACTTAACGTGCATCATGATGAAGATAATGAAGAGAATATGGGCTTAAAGCCAAGCCATTTGTATGTTAGGCTCATAACCAGGTTAAGGGCAAAATTGTTCATATTGTTAAAATAGGAGGAAGCTTCCAATACATGAGAACCACCATAGAAGGCGTATGGGAGGCTTGGTGCAGTCCATGGGCAAACTAGGCATGTACCTATTCCTTGTCCAAGGGAGAAGTTAATTTATCCTTTCCTAAATTTTAGCCTAAATTTTAGGAAGAGATAAGCTACAAATCCCAATTATTTAAGCAGAAGGTTTTCTCATCTTTAGCATTCCTAGGTGGCATCCAAGTTTCCATTGGCTACCAAGAAGATGTTTTCGTACTACTACTATGTTTCCTAGTTTCCTTATGTTTTCAGTTTTCTTAGTTCTAATTGGTTTACATAACTATCTTTCATATTAGGATTTGGTTTTCTTGTAAAGGCTATAAATAGGCCTAAACTCTCATTATTTTTAGTTGTTGAATTTTATTATTAATCTTTCAATAAAGCATTAAGCTTTGTTTTATACACTCATCTCTTTCATTAAAGAGTGGCATGTGAAGGTCTTATCTCCTTCTTGGAGTGGCAACAACTTCGATTGTTCTCTCTTTGTAGTACTTGCTTATTAAATATTGAATAGTCAAAATCCTTGCTTGTTTCCTTGGTGGCATGCAACTTATCCAAGAAGGCTTGCAAGTTGTTTTCTTCTTTCTACTTTTTTGTGAACATCAATTGCTCCTTAAATTGGAGATTTGGTTGATATGAGATCTGATCAAGTTTATTCAATTTCAAGATCTAAATTGGCATGTGCAATTGAAGGGAGTTATAGATTTGGAGTTGTTACAATTGGCCCACCAAAGTTCTTATTAACGTGTTTTGATTCAAGCTTCATTAGACTTGATTTTTTTTTTTTATTGTTTTTAAGTTGTTTGCGTTTGATTTGAATTGCTAAAGTGTTTTGAGCATTTATTAATTTTGGGGAGTGCTTACTGTTATAATTATTTTATGCAAATTTGGCTTATTCCTTACTTCGCCGAATTGCATATTCTCATTATTGTGCAAAATTTAACTACTTTATTTAATTGTAACTTTAAGGTACATCACTACTTAAGGGATAAAACAATAAATTACATACAGGCAAATGTAATGTAGCAATCTAATGATGGTTTGGTTTCATAGCACAAACAAATCACATTAAGCTAATTCATATCACTAGTGGTTCCCTTAACCATCTCTTTATCATAATCGTATATCCAATGTGGCCAGCCCATTATATGAGCTCATTGTCACACCCTACCCCTCTGTAAGGCATAACATGATCCCGTAGTATACCTAATGAATTACCAACTCCGTCTACTAATAACCCATTAAATACATTACAAGGGATTTTAAAAACTTTTCTTACTTCTTTTACAGTGGTGAGCACTATTTACAGGTGTTAAAAACCTTTTTGAACTGAAGTGATAAAACTAACACATTTGAATTATTTGGAATTTCTATAAAAATTTTGGCAGAGTGCCATCTGTATTTTGGATAAAACAGTTCTTCAGAAAAACCTGTAAAAAGCACTTCAATATATATTTCCAAATTTCAACTCCAACATGTTTCTCAACACAACATATTTCTCAACTCAAATCCATAGTAATTTTTCAAAGACTGAGATACAAGAAATATAATACAATTTTTACAAGTCAAAATAACTCATAATTTATTTTACAACTTTAAAGTACAATTTTATTTTACAACTACTCAAAATCAAGAACAATATATACATACAGTGAACATACATTACAGTACAAAATGCAAAATGTGGTATACTCAATATACCCGATGATCTCTCAATGTAGTACTAGCAGCCTAGTCTGCTGCCCTGTCAGTCTGTCTACCTGCGACAGCAATGAAAAGCTATCGCTGAGTAAAATTTACTCAGTGGTGCACAATAACAATTTGAAATGCGATATATAAATCTTTTATTGACAGTTCACAAATCAAATGATTCACAATTCCATTTCACAATTTACAAAATTCACCTAACACAAATTTGATCAAGTAATTGAATAATACCGTTTTGCAATTCAATAACACAATTCGATCAAATAACTGAATAATACCGTTTTCCAAATCAATAACACAATTCGATCAAATAACTGAATAAAACAATTTTGCCAATCGATAACACAATTTAGGCCATGACACAATTTTTCCACACATGCCGTTTTGTACACCACGACAAGACACACTCACCCCAATAATCGAAATCAATGAGGGAGGAAGCTAGCTGAATAATGAGTACTCATCCACACTCACCTCAGACTAGGAAGTCAAAGAGGGAGGAACATAATCACACTCACCCCAGACTGATAAGTCAAAGAGGGAGGAATATATCATACTCACCCCATGAATGGAGGAGGAACATAGTAACAGTGTCATGCCAAGTGTGAATCAAAACAATTTCAAATCACAATATTTCATACAAACCATAAATCACATTTTATCTCAAAGTTTCCATTTGCAAAGTTGGCAACACAATAAGTTCCAAATAATATTCCCAAAACCAAAGCAATCAAAAATTATTCATAACTCATTTCTCCAAATAAATTTGCTAGTAAAAGCAGTGACTATAAAAGTATTGTGCACGGACACAATTTAAAACTATATTGTTTAATTAAATTTTTAAGTAGAAAACGAGAAGTCAAAATTATTGTGCACAAACACAATTTAAAACAATAACATACAAATAATCATAATTTATTTCAATTGAAAAATTCAAAAGAAATAACTATTGTGCACAAACATAACTTAAAATAATAATGTACAATAGTCATAATTCATTTCAATTGAAAAATTCAAAAGAAATAGCCGTTGTGCACAAACACAATTTAAAACAATAACATATAAATAATCGTAATTTATTTCAATTGAAAAATTCAAAAGAAATACTTATTGTGCACAAACACAATTTAAAACTATAACATATAAATAATCGTAATTTATTTCAATTGAAAAATTCAAAAGAAATACTTATTGTGCACAAGCCTCTGATAACTGTCTCTTGGCTCTGACTCAGTGTTTCCTTCCCCTCCCTGAGTCTTTGCTAACTGAGAAACACAATTTGAAGTGTTTCAGTACTCATTTAAACTGTCTCTAACGATAATGCTCGATAATTAATTTACTGAATTCATTTATTCGCTTAGTCAACCTACTATGTCGACCCTTGGTACATTCTAGGTAATTTAGGTTTTAATGTCATTAATATGTCACATTCGATAGTCTTTTAGAGTTGGTACATGTTACCAAATTCATTTCCGTGTATACTGCATTTTCTTGCGATTTGCTAGATTCCGGGATACTAGTTTGACCTAGCTGGACGACCTAGTTCCCTCTGTTTTCGGGTTTCGATCAAAACTACAAACTTGTAGATCTATGTCTTATGGAACGCAGGGCAAAATTTTAGGTCATTCTGAGTTATGTAGGCCAAGTTATGGTCATTTTACTATTGCTGGTCAAATTGCACCAAAATTGGTTATTTTAGGTCACTTTAGGTCATTTTAGGTTCGGCCAGTTTTTGGACCCGAACTTGTGCAAGCTGTTTGACTTACTTATGGTCATTTCTGGGCTTTGGTGTCTTCATAAGACTTGTAGATATGGGTCTTAACTATTCATGGTTAAAATTTCAGGTCAATTGGACCTGTTTTGAGTGAGTTATGGCCTAAGCACTAATTGCTGCCCAAATGGTCAATTTTCAGGCCTCATTTGCACTTAATCCGGATTTGGTCATTTTTCAAGCTACCTTGCAAGCAGAATTTTGGCAAGCTTCCTTCATGAAAGTTGGCAGATTTTGTGCCTAGTTTCACCTCCAATTGGTCTCATACCAATTGGAGCCACACACTTAAAGTTATAGGCCTAAAATACAAACTGCGTTATTGCAATTCTTGCATACATATCAAACATCACTTTTAACACTCACCAAACTTAACATTCAAACTAATTCTGGTTGTACCATGACCTATACATAATTCACAACACATTATAGGTCATTTTGGCAGCTTACAATTACATTCAATGTGCACCAACAAGTGCAGAATTTGCCCAACTCAATTTACAACAATTTAACTCCATAACCAAGCTCATTCACATGTCCAACCTTCACACCACTATACATACATTCAAACTACCATATCAACCAACACATTTTAACATTATTATTCCATAAACCAAGCATGAATTCCAGCATTCTTCAAGAGTTAACAAACTGCCACAATGGTACACTTACATTCCATTACTTTCCAAGCTTTAAATCTCATTTTACATTTACATATACTAAGTATATATTACCCAAACAATTTTCTACACAATATACATTTAATCAATCATTTAATTCACCATTTACAAGCACAATTAAACTGCCTTCAAGGTGTTTCCATGGCTGCCAAAAGTGCACATTCCCATTCAACACCAAAACTCAAAAATTTCTCCATAAATCAAACACCCATAACACCCTTACAAACTTTAACAAAGCAACAATCAAAAACTCAAACTTACCTATGGATGAGACTTCTTAAATCTTCACCAAAACTTGGTCTTCTTGCTGCCAATCTACTGCCCAAGTGGTGTAGACTAACTTTGATGAAGGAAGGTAGAAGGAAAGAAGCTTGAATCTCATATGCATGGAGCTTCAACCATGCGTCAATGGAGTTTTTTGGGAGCAAATTTTCTGCTGGTTCTAAGGTTGAAGATGAAGATGTATATTCTGCCCAAATGAAGCTTTAGTGGTCCACTTAAATGAGTTAGTGGACCACTATGTAAGAATTAAATCATTGTTTATTCTAAGGTTTCATTTTTTCCACATTTAACTCCCAATTTTTACTATTTACATTAGGTACCACCAATTTAATTTTTTATGACATTTTCCAAGTGTAATATTGTTTATTTTTAATGGACATTTAGGTCAAAAGACAACTCGGGGTATCAAATGACCACAATGCCCCTGTTCGGGTTGCATTCCCGATTTTTCGGTAACACCGGGTTTTGTCCGTTTTTCGATTTCTCGCTTTTCTTTGTACTAATTATTTAATTTTTCTTTGATATTTCTAATGATATTTCTACTTCAATTGATGTCTCTTTAACTCCTAAAAATATTTTTCAGGGTTCCCCGCGGTTCAGGGCTAGTCAACGGTCCACACCGTGACTTCCGTCTGATCACCATCGCTAGGGTTCTCGCCGCTTAACTTAGTTGCATTTCTTTACTATTATTTTTCCTTTATTTTTCTTGTATTTTCTTTTCTTGTATTTCATTATTTAATGTCTCCTCACTCATATCGAAGTGTAGTTCTAGGCATTCTAGCTGTCCGGACAACACTGGTCACCGGAACAGTAGAACGCACTACCGAACTTAGGGGTGTTACACTCATCAAGACCTCCTATTATCATATCATATCAAGCAAGTCAAGCTAAAGACACATAATTGCCTTACCTGATTATCCTATAACATAAAAAAAATTAGAAAAAATTTTACAAATAAAATACAACCAAATTAAATGAGCCAGTTCCCTAGCGATGGGTAACCTAGTGGGAAGTTGCGGTCTTCGCAGCTAGAAGCCCTAAACCCGGGAGAAAATTCATGAAATAATTTTTGGGACTCCAGAGAAGAGTCATTGAGGTTTCGATGGCATTAGAATGCTATGAAAATGTTTAGAAAAATTTTTAGATCGGTACAGACGATTTTGGCTCAATAAGCCAAACGGAGGCTATTTTGGTCATTTCGTCTTCATAGATAATTTTTGGCCAACTTGTCTAGTTAAATAAATAATTTATGTGATATAAAATGTGAATAAATATTGCTAAAAATTTAATTGAAAATGAGTAGAAAAGAAAAGAAAAGAAAAAGAAAGAAAATTAGAAATTATGACATCACATGATGTCATTAGTGTGCCTCCACCCAATCACATTGTGACACCTCATTCTAAACCCAATTCAAGAAGTCAAATGGGCAAAAAATGAACCAAATTTTTTTGTCTTCCCTTACCTTTATCCCGTTGAGCCAAGTCTCCAAACCCCTCTCCACCATTAAAGCTCCCATAAGCTTTGAATCCCACTTCAATTCACCTCAAAACCTCACCCTCTCTTCACAAAAAATCTCCCTTACCACTAGAGCAAGACTTGGGCAGCAATTAGAAGAAGAGAAAGTGAAAGAAAGTGAGGGGTGAACAAGCTAGAAAATCAGCCAAGAGGTTAGTGTCATAGTCCTTGTTCTTAATTCCTTCTAAACTTGAATTTAAGCTAAGTTAAGTTGAAAAATTGATAGAAATTGAACAAAAAATGCATGATTATATTCCATGAAATTTCGGCAGCCTTATGGTACATTAGGGTTTCATTGATTAGATTGAAATATAGTTGTACATGGCTGCCATTGAACATGAATTTGATGTCTTAATTCATTGATTGCATGTATATGGAGAATTAAAGTTATTGGAGTTAGGGTTTGGGACACCAAATTTGGGATTTTGCTCATGCATTGGTGAAAGGAAGTTCTAATGGTCAATTAGTGACCATTTGGTTATGTTTGATTAGGAAATGAAGTGATTTGTGGCATGGGAATTGAGGTTAGATGTGCTGCCTTGAGTGACCTGCAAGGCTGGATGTGAGTCCAGCAAGTTTGGGCAGCTATAACTGGAGTTGTGTAGGTTCAATTAGTGAAAGGCCAATTGGACATGAAATTAGATACATAATGGAACAACTTTGATGAAGGAATCTTGCTCAGAAAACCACAATAGACTGACCTAAAAATTGACCAAATCCGGGTAACACACATTCTGCCCGGGCAAAATGACCAAATAAATAGTGTTCATTCATTTGGTCATAACTCAGTGTGCAAAGGTCCAATTGGCCTAAAATTTATATCAATGAAAAGTTTTGACAATTTAGAACAACTTTTATGTAGAACAAAAACTCCAATTCTGAACTTAACCAAATGAAATTGCTAACCAAATTTGAGCTACCAAATCTAGCAAAACTAGAGTTGCCCAGAAATTCTGGGTAAAAGTCTATCCGACCAGTTAAGGTAAAATGGCCATAATTTGAGCTAGAAAACTTCAAATGGAGTGATTCAAAAAGGAAATTAAAGAAGACACATAAATGAACAACTTTCATGAAGAGAATTTTATCAAATTCCTACTGTACAAATGACCAATGGAATAGTAAACTTAGTGCTTGAAATCTAAAAATTTTAAAATAACTAACACTAAGCTTTATAATGGTATTGGCAACCAATGCCAACAATTTTAGAATGCAAAATGTGGTATGTTGGGGATGTACAAATGACCAATGGAACAATAAACTTAGTGCTTGAAATCTGAAAATTTTAAAATAACCAACACTAAGCTTTATGACGATATTGGCAACCAATGCCAACAATTTTAAAATGCAAATTGTGGTATGTTGGGGATATTAGAACCAATATACCTATTATCTATGAAAAGTCAACATTTTAGTTGACTAATGGAATGAATAGTAACAATTAAATTTCAATTTCAAAAAAAAAATTTCATAATTAAAAGTGTTAAATGCCCTAGTAGGCCTAGTATGATTGGTTTGGACAAGTTAGCATGCTAATAGGGTTCTGATAGCAATACTGCGTATGGCTTCATGCCATTCTGTGATATGATAGCCTATGGCTATACTGATTATGATGTTATACTTGGCTTTATGCCTTATTGCTTTTATGGCTTATTAGCCATTCTGTCTGCACACCAAGAGACACATTGTGACCGATGGTGTGACGGCCCGAGGTACCTGGTACCCAGTGCTAGTTTACCCATTATCCAGTCCGGTCAATTTGTATAGGTTACTTGGGCATGGAAAAATATAAATGTAATTGAATTGATTATTAAAGGAAGTAAGGAAATTAAATATCAAGATAAAGAACAAGAATGATTACAATAAAAAGAGGCTCAAAATTATCAAGAAAACGATTAATAAAATGTTAGAAAGAGTTAATATCATAAGATGTAATTAGCCTTCGACTAAACAATAAGTTAGTAATTATTTATTTCTTATAAGCACAATAACTAGGAAATTTTAACTTTTATTTGCATATTATATTTTCTTGTATTATTGGGACCACTAAGCTTTATGCTTAGAGCGTCGCTTTTGCAACACGTAGGTACTGAAGATTTGGCTAGATAACCCAATAGACCATATACTAGGAGATTAGAAGTTTTGATCTGCATTTGGGTCCCGAGTGTCACCTCCTCAGCAGTGTATATTTTGTTAGTGTCTACCAGCTTGTATTTTATTTTTGATCATTGTAATTAAATTTTGGATATGTAATGCAAATTATGTATTTTTGTACATTAAATGTGCACATGATGTAAACTAATACAGTTTCAAATTTTATATTTGAATTGTGTATGAAAATGATTTGAATTTCTTATATGTCACACCCTACCACTCTGTAAGGCATAACATGATCCCGTAGTATACTTAATGAATTACCAATTTCATCTACTGATAACCCGTTAAATACACTACAAGGGATTTTAAAACTTTTCTTACTTCTTTTTACAGTGGTGAGCACTATTTACAGGTGTTAAAATTTTTTTGAACTGAAGTGAAACAGCTAACACATTTGAATTATTAGTAATTTCTGTAAAAAATTTGGCGGAATGCCATCTGTATTTTGAATAAAACAGGTCTTCAAAAACCTGTAAAAAGCACTTCAAATATATTTCTCAATCTCAACTCCAACATTTAATCAACACAATATGTTTCTCAACTCAAATCCACAATAATTTTTCAGTATTTTCAAAGGCTAAGATAAAAGAAATATATCACAATATTTATAAATCAAAATAATTTATAATTTATTTTACAACTTCAATGTACAATTTTAATTTACAACTGCTCAAAACGAAGAACACTATATACATACAGTAAATATACATTACAATATAAAATGCAAAATTTGGTATACTCAATATACCCGATGATCTCTCAGTATAGTACTAGCAGCCTAGTCTTCTGCCCTGTCAGTCAGTCTACCTACGACAGCAATGAAAAGCTATCGCTGAGCCAATGTCTCAGTGGTGCACAACATTAACCAAATACAACTTTAAATCACAAATCATAAGTCATATAAATAGTGGATACTTAAAACCATAGTTAAATTCAAAGACAGTGAATGTCAATAAGAATTTAAACTCCATTTCACAATATCACAATAAATATCAATAAATCACACACACACAGCTTAATCATGTTCCAAAATTCAATTCATCCCAAAAGCCGATGGCTAGTGAGGAATAACATAGCTAGCTAGCAATAATATGAGTACTCATTCTATTCCTTCTCAATAATATAAAAAGTATTGTGCACAGACACAATTTAAAACTATAATGTTCAAATAAATTTTTAAGTAGAAAATGAGATATCAAAATTATTGTGCACAAACACAATTTAAAATAATAACATACAAATAATCATAATTTATTTCAATTGAAAAATTCAAAAGAAATAACTATTGTGCACAAACACAATTTAAAACAATAACATACAAATAATCATAATTTATTTCAATTGAAAAATTCAAAAGAAATAACTATTGTACACAAACCTTTGATAACTGTGTCTTGGCTCTGACTTAGTGTTTCTTTCCCCTTCCCTGAGTCTTTGCTAACTGAAACACACAATTTGAAGTGTTTCAGTACTCATTTAAACCGTCTCTAACAATAAGGCTTAATACTTAATTTATTGAATTCTATCATTTTCTTAGTCAACCTAAGATGTTGACCCTCAATGCATTCTAGGTGATTTAGGTTTTAAGGTTACCAATATGTCACATTTGTATCCTTTTAGTATTGGTACATGTTACCAAATTCATTTCCATGTATATTGCATTTTATTGCAATTTATCGGATTCCGGTATACCAATTTGACCTAGCCGGATGACCTAGTTTTCTCGGTTTTCGAGTTTTGGTCAAAACTATAAACTTGTAGATCTATGTCTTATTGCACGCGGGACAAAATTTCAGGTCATTCTGAGTTTACTAGACTAAGTTATGGCCATTTTACTTTTGCTGGTCAGAATGTACCAAAATTGGTCACTTTAGGTCATTTTAGGTTCGGCCAGTTTTTGGACCCGAACTTGTGCAAGCTATTTGACTCATTTCTGGGCTTTGGTGTCTTCATAAGACTTGTAGATATATGTCTTAACTATTCATGGTAAAAATTTCAGGTCAATTGGACCTATTTTGAGTGAGTTATGGACAAAACACTAACTGCTGCCCAAATGGTCAATTTTCAGGCCTTAAATGCACTAATCCGGATTTGGTCATTTTTCAAGTTACCTTCCAAGCAGAATTTTGGTAAGCTTCCTTCATGAAAGTTGGCACTTTTTGTGCCTAGTTTCACCTATAATTGGTCTCATACCAATTGGAGCCACAAACTTAAGATTCTAAGCTAAAATACACACTGCCCTATTGCACATTGTTCATCACCCATCAAAGGATACATTTAACACTTACCAAATTACACATTCATGCCAATTCTGGTTTGTACCATAACCTAAACACATTTTACTTCACATTGTTGGTCATTTTGGTAGCTTGTAATCACACTCAATAAGCACCTTATAGTACAGAATTGACCAAGTCCAAATTACATACAATTTAACTACATAACATAACTCATTCACATGTCCAAACTCAAACTCTTATACACATACACATGCTGCCATAACGAGTACCATAATTCAACAATAATATTCCATAAATCAAACCATGAAATAACACATTTAGGTCCACACTTCACATTGCCGAATTGTACCTCTCTTTGAATTAATTTCCAAGCTTCCAAAATCAAGTGTACACTCACATATACATTTAGTATACATCACCCAATTTATTCCTACACACATAAACCCTTCATCAACACTTTAATATACTATTTACATGCAAGGATAAACTGCCCTTAAGGAGTTTCCATGGCTGCCAAGAATATACATCTCCCTTAAAACATCAAACTCTAAAACTCTTTCCACAATTCAACTACCCATAACATCCACACAAACTTTAATGAAGCAAGCATAAAAAATACATACTTACCACTTTGGAAACTCTTCAAAACTTCGCCAAAACTTGATCTTCTTGCTGCCTATCTACTGCCCAAGGTGTATGGACAACTTTTAGTCAAGGAAAGTGCAAGGAAAGAGGCTTGGATCATGCTTGCATGAAGCTTCAAAGTGGATGGCAATGGAGGTTTTCCTCTTCACCATTTTCAGCTGGTCTTTGAGAGATGAGGAAGATGAAGTATATTCTGCCTAAATGAAGCTTTAGTGGTCCACTTAAGTGAGTTAGTGGAGCACTATGCGAAGGTTAATTGTTTTTTTATTCTAAAGCTTCATATTCCCACATTTAACTCCCAATTTTTGCCATTTAAACTATGTACCACCTATTTAATTTTTCATGACATTTTTCAAGTGTAATATCATGTAATTTTAATGGAAATTTAGGTCAAAAGACAACTCGGGGTGTCAAATGATCACAATGCCCCTGTTCAGGTTGCTTTCCCGATTTTTAGGTAACTCCGATTTTTTTATCGTTTTCTCAATTTCTCACTTTTCTTTATACTAATTAATTAATTTTTCTTTAATATTTCTAATGATATTTATACTTCAATAGACATTTATTTAAGTCCTAAAAATATTTTTCAGGGTTCCCCGCGGTCCAGGGCTAATCAATGGTCCACGCCACAACTTCCCGGTGCGGTCACCCATCGCTAGGGTTCTCGGCTCGTTTAACTTGGTTTAATTTCATTGCTATTATTTTTCCTTTGTTTTTCTTGTCTTTTCTTTTCTTGTATTTCATTATTATATGTCTCCTCACTAATATTTAAATATAGTTCTAGGCATCCTAGTTGTCCTGACAACACTGGTCACCGGAACAGTAGAATGCACTACCAAACATAGGGGTATTACAATTCTCCCCCCTTTAAAATAAATTTCGTCCGCGAAATTTTACCCAATAGCCATCTTACAATAGTCATACGTTTATTTTCTCCTTTTTATAGGATCATATAATCTTCTTTCCCTCGAATTTGTATAAGACTTTTAGCAATCTAATACAACATTTAATTTGTTTGTATAACACCAATCTTCTCTTACTATTGTGCTGTCTAATATTTCGGTTCATGCTCCTTCTTGAATACCCTTGAGGTCATGTTAGAATGATTTATCTAGTCATTGGTCCTCTAACCACTCTAGTCAATAGTCTTCCTCACATTCGTAACATTTCTTTATTATATCTGAACCAACTGTTCAAATTTCTACTTCCACAACTCTTTTTATTTATTAATATTCTATAACTTACTTCCTTTTGTACTGAACTATAACCTTTCGATAATCTAATTTTTGAGTTTTACTCCCTAAGTAGGATTTTCAAACTTATTTCCAACAATAAAATTTTATCCTGGCATAACTATACCAAAACAGATACCATTGGCAACTATTCTCATCTTAGTGTACTATCGAGTAGTACGTAGCTCTACACAATAATCTCAAGTCAGTACTGTAATCTGTAGCTTACAGTATAAACATCAAGAACATTGCATAGTTACTACGATACATCCTAATAGATCAAATTTTCTAATATTTTATCCTTTTCAAATTTACTGATATTCGAATCTTATTCTGATTATAATATCCATTAACAATTACTAACAGTAACATCCTTGCCCTCATCTAGAGCAATTCTATTATTGTAACTTACTTTTACATCCTCTTGCCTTACATTAAGTAGGCTTGCCGTTTAGCTTTATAATTTATGGTGTGTTAGAAAATACTTTTCGCCGATAAACTTTTTCAAAACTAATTTCACTTATTATTACAATCCTTATCTTGAAGGACTAATCACTAATGCATCAAAATTTATTCCCCTGTAAAGGAATAACAACAGAATATATAGTTCTAACACTAACATAAAAGTATGCTGATTTCAGGTCAAACAATACATAAATGAAGAGTGCCATCCTTCTTCTTAACAAATAATACTGCGCTCCCCATAGTGACACACTAGGGCGGATGAAGCCCTTTTCAAGTAGTTCTTGCAACTGTACCTTCAACTCCTTCAACTCTGCTAGTGCCATTCTGTATGGTGTTATGGAGATTGGATCCACATCAGGCATAACATTAATTTCAAACTGCACTTCTCTTTCTGGAGGTAATCCTGGCAATTCATTAGGAAACACATCTGGAAAGTCATATACTGTAGGGATGTCCCTCAATGCTGGACTCCCCACTTGGGTGTCTACCACATGTGCCAAGTAGGCTTCACACCCCTTTCTGATCATTTTTCTGGCTAGTGTAGCCGAAATGACGTTTGATGGCAATAGCTGCCTCTCCCCATGTATTACCACATCACTGTACTGAGGGAGACCAAAAGTGACTGTCTTCAACCTACAGTCAATCATGGCGTGATGCCTGGCTAACCAATCTATGCACAAGATGATATCATAATCTCTGAAGGGCATTTCAATGAGATCAGATAGAAAAGTATGTCCTTGGATCACCAAAGGACAATCCCTATACATTCTATTAACCCTGACCTCTTATCCTAGCGAACTTGTTACTAGCACCTCAAAGTCCATTTTTGTACATGGAACAGCAATGCAATCAATGATGCTAGCACTCACATAAAAATGGGTAGAACCCGGATCAAATAATACAAACACATCTTGATTAAAAATTGAGAAGGTACCAGCCACAACATCAGATGTCTCGGCCTCTTTTCTCTGTCTCATTACATAGACTCTGACTGGAGCACTACCTTGCCTTGATTGATTCACTGTCCCTTGGCTGCCTGCTGGGTTACCTCTACCCCTGCCTCTACCTCTGCTGGGTGGTTGTGAACCTCTGGTGACAGGGCTCTGAACTGACCCTTCAGCAGTAGTAGGAGGTGGTCCAACTCTACGAGTACTGGTGCAGTCCTTGGCAAAGTGCCCTGTGCCTCCACAGTTATAACAGGCTCCTATGGCCTTGTAGCATACCCCACCATGATTTCTACCATAAGTTTCACATTGGCGGGGAGAGTAGGAACTTTTAGTTGTTCGACGACTGGACCTTAGTGGTCTCTGCCTTGATGATCCACCTCTATTATATCCCTAAGCTCGGGGCTTCTCAAATTCTTTTCTCTTCCCTAAATTACTGCTTGAGCTCTGACCCATAGGTTTCTCCCTCTTCTCTATTTCATGCTGCCCTTGTGGGGGTTGGGTTTGTACTTGGGCTTGGGCTGACAGATTATCAACCATTTATTGGAAGAAAGTGGCCATTTGCTGGGCTATTTGTGCAGTAATTTGTACCAGTAAAACTGGTATAGTCGGGCCTTCGACACTTTGTGGAGCTGGGGCCTCAACTTGTACCTCAGCCTCTATCGATTGATCGACTGAATGATCACCCTCTTCCATAGTAAATTCGAGGATCTTAGACCTCTTGAATAATTAACACAAGGAGATTTCCTCCCGTTAGTGCATATTTATAATGTAATGTACTGTATGTATCAAACAATGATATTGAGCAGTTGTACTATGAAGAAAGAATATTCAAATTATAGGTGAAAACAGGATTTAAAAACTTTGCTCTAATGCCACTAAAACATGTCACACCCTACCCTTCTGTAAGGCATAACATGATCCCGTAGTATACCTAATGAATTATCAACTTCGTCTACTGATAACCCATTAAATACACTACAAGGGATTTTAAAACTTTTCTTACTTCTTTTTACAATGGTGAGCACTATTTACAGGTGTTAAAAAAAAATTTTTTGAACTGAAGTGAAACAGCTAACAAATTTGAAGAATTAACAATTTCTGTAAAAATTTTGGCGGAGTGCCATCTGTATTTTGAATAAAATAGTTCTTTAAAAACCTGTAAAAAGCACTTCAAATATATTTCTCAATCTCAAACTCTAACATTTTGTTCAACACAATAAATTTCTCAACTCCAATCCACAATAATTTTTCAATATTTCCAAAGGCTGAGATAAAAGAAATATAGTACAAAATTTACAAGCCAAAATAATTCACAATTTATTTTTACAACTTCAATGTACAATTTTAATTTACAACTGCTCAAAACTAAGAACACTATATACATACAGTGAACATACATTACAATACAAAATGCAAAATATGGTATACTCAATATGCCCGATGATCTCTCAGTGTAGTACTAGCAGCCTAGTTTGCTACCTTGTCAGTCTGTCTACCTGCGACAGCAATGAAAAGCTATCGCTGAGTAAAATTTACTCAGTGGTGCACAATAACAATTTGAAATGCGATATATAAATCTTTTATTGACAATTCATAAATCAAATAATTCACAATTTCATTTTACAATTTTCAAAGTTCATATAACACAAATTTGATCAAAGAATTGAATAACACAATTTTGCCAATCAATAACACCATTTGATCAAATAACTGAATAATACAGTTTTGTCAATCAATAAACCATTTGATCAAATAACTCAATAATACAGTTTTGCCAATCAATAAACCATTTGATCAAATAACTGAATAATACAGTGTTGCCAATCAATAACACAATTTAGGCCATGACAAAGTTTTTCTGCACATGCCGTGTTGTACACCATGACAAGACACATTCATCCCAATAATCGAAATCAATGAGGGAGGAAGCTAGCTAAATAATGAGTACTCATCTATACTGTGACACCCCTAACCCGTCTACAGTGCAGTCGAGCAAGTTATGCCACTCAGTGTGCCGAAGCACCAATTTATGTTTCTATTACAATTTATCCCTTTAAAATTCATTTATTTTCAATTTTGATGAATCTGAATTTATTCGCAAATTTTATAGAAAATCCGACAAAATGCCGGCTGTAAATTGGAAAAACAGTTCTTCTGAACCTGTTTAAAAACACTTCCAAAATAATTTCCAAATCCAAACTCCATTATACATATTCAAGTCAATATCAAAATCTCAATCTCAAATCATAATACTATTTTCAAAACTTTTCTGTTCACTTCATCACTTGAAGCATATTCACAATTAATTCTCAACATTTCATTTATCAACATACATTATGCAAAAGATCTCAATAATATGAAATTTTATATATTTACATTAATACATAATTACAGGGGTTTATAGTTACAATCCAAACTAATACAAAATGCAAAAATACAAAAGGGCCACCTATAGTCCTAATGTCCTACCATATGCAGTGCAGATGTGAGGTGACTCTGGACCCCGGATGCAGCTCTGAAGACTCACCCCGTCTGATGTCTGCTGGGCTCCCCAACTAGGTCTCCAGTACCTGCGCGTGGCAAGAGTGACGCGCTAAGCAATTCTGCTTAGTGGTGACAATATAAAATAAAATAAAATATGATAAAACAAAGATGCAGAATGTATGTTTACATTTTTTGTAGACTTAACTTCTGATATTATTTGCATTATTATACGATTAAAATTTTGATAAGGTTCATTAACATTGCCCGAGTAACCCATACTAATTGACTGGACTGGATAAATGGGTAAACTGGCACTGGGTACTAAGTACCTCGAACCATTACACCATCGGTCACATTGTGTCTCCGGCAGGCAATGTAATGCGACTAATAAGTCAGATAATTAGCAGGGTTAAAACCCAAGTGTAATAATTCAAATAACATAGCCAAAGGCTATTTTGTCACAGAATGGCATGGGAAGCCATGAAACACAGCATGGCATGAAGTCATATGCAGTACTGCTAATAGAACCCTATTGGCATGCCAAACTATCCAAACCAATCTTGTTAGGTATACTAGGGCATTTTACACTTTTGAGTTTTACAATTTTTGAATTTTAAGTTTTGGTGTTACTATTCACTTCATTAGTCAACCAAAATGTTGACTTTTGCATAGACAATAGGTACATTGGTTTTAACACTCCCAACATGCCACATTTTGCATTTAAAATTTGTTGGTATTGGTTGCCAATACCATTTCTAAGCTTAATGTTAATTAAGCAGAATTTTCAGTTTTCATGCTTCATCTTTACTGTTCCATTAGTCATTTTTGCAATAGGAATTTGGAAAAATGATCAACATGAAAGTTGTTCCTTTTTTTGTCTAGTTGAATTTCCTTTTTTGATTTACTCTATTTGGAGTTTTGTAGCTCAAGTTATGGTCCAAAAACCACAACTGGCCGGATTGAAATTTTTCTGGACTGACCATATCTACAGTGCAATAAACAGTGATTGAAACTCACTTGTTGGATAGGTTCTAGTCATAATTTGGGTTAGGTTCCTTCATGAAAGTTGTTGGTATATATCTCAGCTTGTTGCTGGTAAAATTTCACGTCAATTGGACCTTTCTACATTGAGTTATGGCCAAATGAACAATCACTGTTCATTTGATCATTCTGCAGAAACAGACTGCAGGTCACCCGGATTTGGGCAAGCTTTTGGTCTACTTGGTTTGGTTTTATGGGCGTGGTTTCTTCACTAAAGTTGTGCCATTATGTGTCTAGTTTCATGTCTAATTGGCCTTGCACCAATTGAACCTCTACAATTCAAGTTATGACTGCCCAAACCTGAGGGACTCATGTCTAATTCTGCAGGTCACCATGGGCAACCACACCAACTGCAATTCCCACTAATCAACCCACCTTATTTCTTGTTTACACATAACCAAATGGTCACTAATTGACCATTAAAACTCACTTTCATCATTACATGATCAAAGTCTCCATTTTATACCCAAACCCTAACCCTAACATCTCAAATTATGCATTTAACTTAAATTTCATCAATCCACTTAGTCGGTACATATTGTGGGCTGCCATGATGGTCTTTTAACTTCATTAAGCTCAACACAATCAAACCCTAACCATGGCTGCCTAAAAATATGGGATAGCATACAAGTGATTTTTAACAAATTTCCTTTGAAATTTACACTAATTTAAAATAAAATCCATGGTTAGGTCACTAACCTCTAATGGAGTCACCCTTCAAGTCTGTAAGAACTCTTCCACTTCACTTCTTTTTGTTCCCAAAAGCTTCACTAGGATGTAAGAACAAATTTTTATGTTGCTAGGTTAGGGTTTTGTTGAGAAAAGACTAAGGAATTGAAGCTTTGTAAGCATGAAAATGGAGAAGGGAAAAGAGGAGCATGAAACGTCTTCTTGGGGAAGAAGAGTAGCTGCTGAAAATTCTCTAGAATTGTCTTTTTTTTTTTTCTGCCCATTTGTGTATTATAAATGTCTTCCTTTAATTTGATTGGCCATCCCTTTTTAATTACCTCATGCTTAATAAATCCCATTTTCTTTTCTTTTCTTGTTTACTTAATTTCAATTGAATTTTTAATAATATTTATTCATATTTTATGTCATATAAATTATTTATTTAACTGGAAAAGTTGGCCAAAAATCATCTCTGAAGACGAAATGACCAAAATGCCCTCCGTTTGGCTTAACGAGCCAAAATTGTCTGTACTGATTGAAAAATTTTTCTAAGTATTTTCTTGGCATTCTAATGCCATAAGAACCTCAATGACCCTTCTCTGGAGTCCCAATAATTATTTTATAATTTTTCCTAAATTTTTTTCTTATTAATATTTGAGTTAATTTTTGGTTCCTTACTTTAGTTTAAATATTTTTTCGAACGTTCTAGCTGTCCGGACCGACACTGGTCACCGAAACAGTAGACTGTACGGACTAGCTAAAATGAGGATGTTACAACTCTTCCCCTCTAAGAAAAATTTCGTCCTCGAAATTTACCTGATGCAAATAGTTGAGGGAACTGTTGCCTCATTATCTCTTCACTTTCCCAAGTTGCCTTTTCAGTGTTGTGGTGCCTCCAAAGCACTTTCACCAATGGAATTTGTTTATTTCTCAGTTCCTTCACTTCCCGAGCTAGGATCTGTATGGATTCTTCTGTGTATGTCAAGTCCGATTGGATCTCAATCTCTTCCATGAAAATGACATGTGAAGGATCTGAGCGATATCTTCTCAGCATAGAAACATGGAATACATTATGAATTTTATCCAGTTCTGGTGGTAAAGCTAGCCGATAGGCCACTGGTCCTACACGTTCAATGACTTCTTATGGGCTAATGAACCTAGGGCTTAACTTACCCTTTCTTCCAAATCTCAGTACTTTCTTCCATGGTGAGACTTTGAGAAACACTTTATCGCCAACTGCATACTCTATCTCTTTTCTCTTCAATTCGGCATAAGATTTCTGTCTATCTGAGGCAACCTTCAAGTTAGCTTTGATTATCTTCACTTTCTCCTCAGTCTGTTTCACCAGGTCTAGTCCTACCAGCTTATCTTTGCCCAATTCAGTCCAACACACTAGGGTTCTACATTTCCTCCCATACAGTGCTTCATACGAAGCCATTTGAATGCTAGCTTGGTAGCTATTATTATATGCGAATTCTGCCAGTGGGAGGTATCTATCCCAACTCCCCTCAAACTTAATGACACAACTCCTTAGCATATCCTCCAGAATCTATCACATAATTCACATTGTTACTATCATTTGAGTTTATTAATTGCAGAAATTTAATTAGGTCTTAGGTTTACCTGGATTACTCATTCTGACTGTCCATCCGTCTGAGGATGAAAAGCCGTGCTAAAATGGAGTTGTGTGCCTAAGGCTTCTTGCAACTTTTTCCAGAATCTCGATGTAAACCTTGGGTCTCGGTCAAATATGATGGAAAGTGGGATTCCATGCAGTCTAACTATCTCACTGATATATAATTCTGCTAGCTTCTCTAGTGAGTAGTCAATCCTACCTGGCAGAAATGTGCTGACTTCGTCAATCTATCCATTATCACCCATACTGCATCATGCTTCCTTTGGGTGAGAGGTAGACCACTAACAAAATCCATAGTGACTCGGTCCCATTTCCATTCAGGTATGCTTATAGGTTGTAGCAATCCTGATGGAACTTGATGTTCTGCTTTAACTTGCTGACATGTCAAACACTTAGTCACATAGTCAGCTATATCCCTCTTCATACCAGGCCACCAATAATGAGGCTTCAAGTCATTATACATTTTGTGCTTCCCGGGTGCATAGCATAAACACTAGTGTGTGCTTCTTTTAGAATACTAGTCTTCGGTTCCCCATCATCTGGTGTACACACTCTTCCTCTGTAGTACAAACACCCATCTGCTTTCACCTCATATTCAGTTTCCTTTCCCTATGAAATTTTACCCACAATGGCCATTAATTTTTCATCTGCCCTCTGCCCATCTTGTATCTGCTGTAACAGGTTTGGTCTCACTTGCAACTCAGCCAAAATAGCTCCATCTTGAGCTAAGGACAGACAGGCATTTAGTGATCTTAAAGCAGAGATGGACTTCCTGCTTAAAGCATCAGCAACTACATTTGCCTTCCCAGGATGATAATCTATCACACAATCATAGTCCTTTAGGAACTCAATCCATCGCCTCTGTCTAAGATTGAGCTCCTTCTAGGTTGGCAAATATTTTAGACTCTTGTGGTCTGTATAGATGTAGCATTTTTCACCATATAAATAATGCCTCCATATCTTCAAGCATAAGATAATTGCTGCTAACTCCAGGTCATGAGTAGGGTAGTTCTGTTCATGTGGCTTTAACTGCCTGGAAGCATAGGCGACCACTTTCCCCTCTTGCATCAATACACACCCTAGCCCATTATGTGAGGCATCACTGTAGACCACAAAGTCTTTTCCCGACACTGGCTGTGTTAACACTGGTGCTTCTGTCAACATAGCCTTCAGCCTCTCAAAAATGGCTTGGCACTTGTCGTTCCAGCCAAATTTCACATTCTTGTGCAACAAGTTGGTCATTAGAGTAGCTATAAGAGAGAACCCCTTTACAAATCTTCTGTAATACCCAGCTAGCCCCAAGAAACTTCTGACCTCAGTTGTATTTCTAGGAGGCTTCCATTCCATCACTACTTCTATCTTTTTGGAATCCACTCTGATCCCCTCAGCTGATACTATGTGTCCCAGAAAGGAGATTTCACTCATCCAGAAGTCACACTTGGACAACTTAGCATACAACTTCTTTTCTCGCAGGGTTTGCAGAACAATCCTCAGATGTTCATCATGTTCTTCCCTGGTCTTGGAATACACCAGAATATCATCAATAAAGACCACTACAAATAGATCTAAGTATGGATGGAAGATACGATTCATAAGGTCCATAAATGCTACTGGTGCATTTGTTAACCCAAACGGCATCACTAGAAATTCATAGTGCCCATACCGAGTTCTGAATGCAGTTTTTGACACATCTGCATCCTTTACCCTTAACTGATGATACCCTGATTTGAGATTAATTTTTGAAAATACACCGGCTCCCTTCAACTGATCAAACAAATTGTCAATTCTAGGCAATGGATATTTATTCTTCACAGTTACTTTGTTCAACTGCCGGTAATCAATACACAATCTCAAAGTTCCATCCTTCTTCTTCACAAATAGCACCAGAGCTCCCCATGGTGACACACTGGGGCGTATGAACCCCTTATCAAGCAACTCTTGCAACTGAGTTTTCAACTCCCTCAATTCAGTGGGTGCCATCCTATAAGGAGCAATAGAAATGGGTGTTATACTCGATATTACCTCAATAGCAAACTTGACTTCCCTTTCTGGTGGTAAACCAGGCAACTCTTCAGGAAACACATCTGGGAAGTCTCTCACTGTGGGTATATCACACAGGTTCGGCTTAGCCTGCCTAGTATCAACCACGTGTACTAGGTAAGCTTCACAGCCTTTTCTCATCAATCTTCTTGCAACTGTGGCTGAGATAACATTGGACAGGAAATCTGTCCTTTCACCCACAACAGTGATCTCATTACACTCAGAAGTTTTCAGAGAAATCCTCTTCAATTTGCAATCAACTATTGCCTGGTGACATGACAACCAGTCCATACCCAAAATCACGTCAAACTCGTGAAATGGCAATTTAATTAGGTCTGCCGAGAATTCATACCCCTGAATCCTCAACGGGCAACCTTTATACACTTTATTCACTACCACACTGTGGCCTAGTGGATTTGTGACCAGAATGTCTTGATCACTCCCCTCTACTGGAACTCCCCTCTCTATGGGTAGTTTGATGCAAATGTAGGAATGAGTGGATCCAGGATCCACCAATGCATGTACAGAAGTGTTGTAGAGGGAAAATGTACCCCTAATGACATCCGGGGCATCTTGCTCCTCCTGAGCTCTGATGGCATAGGCCCCAGCAGGTATTCTAGTGTCTGGCCTCTCAGCTGACTCGGATGCAAGCCTCAGTGATGGACCAGCTACCTCAGGTTTATCGAGCTTCCTACCCCTTTGTGGTGCAGGAGCAGGTCTGTCAGTTTGTGTTGGAGCAACAGTAGTAGTCCTCTTCGGACAATTCTTGATCTGATGTTCTGTCGATCCACACCGTAAGCATGCACCGATCACTTGCCAACATTCCCCCTTATGCCACTTCTGACAGTGCTGACAAGCAGAAGATGCAGGGGCTGGTCCCCTAAACACCGTCCCTGGAGAGCTGCCCATTGATGGTGTGGACTGGCCTCTCCTAGGTGTGAACTGTAACATCCCCGCTGTACGTGTTCTGTACGTGTTCTGTACGTTCAATTGCTCCAGTAGTCAAATAACAGTCCAGGCAAGTCAGTATGTCTAGAACTACACTTCGGTGATAGTGAACAGACATATAATGATGAAATAAATAAAAAGAAAATACAAGAAAAATCAAACAAAAATGAAAGAGAGAAAATGAAGCTAAGTTAAATGAGCCGGCACCACAGCGATGGGTGACCGCACTGGGAAGGACGTTGCCGACCCCAGGACCGCGGGGCACCCTCTGAATTTAATTTTGATACATAAATAAAGGTTTATTGAAATGTAATTGACACTAGAAATATCAAAGAAAAATTAATAGATTAGTACAAAGAAAAATAAAAAATCGAGAAACAGACAAAAATCGGTGTTATCGAAAAATCAGGAATATAACCCGAAGTGGGGTATTTTGGTCATTTGACACATAGTGTTGCCTTTTGACCTCAATCTCCATTAAAAATAAATGATATTACACTTAGAAAATATCAGAAAAAATTAAATTGTGATACATTATAAGAATAGTGAAAGAAATGGGGGATAAAATCCAATTTATGAAACTTTGAATAATTAACATTAAAATCCAAGTTAGTGCTCTACTAACTTGGATATTGGGACCCTTATGACAGCCTTGGGACAGCAGATAGCACTCACCATCATCTTCTTCATTATCCCATTTTACTTTGCCGAAATGAATTCCACCATGAAAATCACCATGGCCACCCCACATGCAACCTCCATGGGTGCATGATCAAGCCATCCTTTCCACTTCTTTCCTTCATTAAAGCTTGCCTACTCACCTTGGAGAAGATATTGGCAACAAGAAAAGCAAGATTTGGTGAAGTTTTGATAAACTTCAAAAGTGATAAGTGTCTAAAACCTCTCCCTTGCTTTAGTAAACCTTGTGTTTAGGTTGAGGTGAGTATTTTGGTGAAGAGAAATGAAAGAAATAGTGAGAAATGGACTTGTCCATTTTTGGCAGCCATGAACCTTTGTTGAGCTTGAGTTATTTTTACTTCTAATGAATGGAAATGAAGGTTGATTAATTTAAATGAAAGTTGTAGTAAGTTTGTATCTAAGTATATGCATGTAGTGTTTGAATTAAGGGTGTGAAATGGAACTTTGATGCCTTGAGCAAACTACCATATTTGGCAGCCCCTAATAGCATGAATTTGTGTGTGAACATGTAGTTATTAATGAAATATGCTAAGGTTAAATTGTGGGCAGCAAGTGTAAGTGATATTGAAGTATGATTATGTTGAAGTGTATGTGTAATATTGATATTGAGATGTGTTAAATTTTGGTGGAAGTGAATGTTGAATTAATGGTGAATTGTGTGCATTGAGTACTTGAATATTCTGCCCAAAATTGTTGCTGGAATTGTGTACAATATATATATGGAAGTGTTATTGATTGAATAT
This sequence comes from Hevea brasiliensis, assembly GCF_030052815.1. Classification (NCBI taxonomy): domain Eukaryota; kingdom Viridiplantae; phylum Streptophyta; class Magnoliopsida; order Malpighiales; family Euphorbiaceae; genus Hevea; species Hevea brasiliensis. The sequence goes on along the minus strand of NC_079503.1, from coordinate 99,045,928 downwards.
TGAAGAAATGAGGAGGAGAAGGAATATCAAATTGGAAGTGTATGTGCTTTGTGCAGGTTGTGTGTGAAGGTAGTACATATATTAGGCCATAAGTGCCAAACTATGAACCCAATTGGTATGAGGCCAATAGGAGTTGAAACTAGACACCAAATAGGCCAACTTTCATGTAGAAATGTTGCCAAAATTTTGCCTAGAAACTGACCTTCAAAATGACCAAATCCGGATTAGCAACCTTGCAACTCAGATTTTTGATCATATGAACAGTAGTCTTTTGGATGACCATAACTCACTCAAAACAGGTCCAATTGATCTGAAATTTTTACCATGGTTAGTTTAGACATAGATCTACAATTCTTATGAAGACACCAAAGCCTAGAAATGGCCAAAACCAAGTCAAATGGCTTGCACAAGTTCGGGTACAAAAACTGCCGAACCAAAACTGACCTAAAATTGACCAAATTTTGCACTAAAGGTGCAATCTGTCCAGCTTTAGTAAATTGACCATATCTTGGTCTATACAACTCAGAATGACCTGAAATTTTTCCCCGCGTGCAATAAGACATAGAGCTACAATTTTGCTTCTTTGACCAGAAGCTAAAAACCAAGGGAAATAGGACTTTAAGCTAGACCAATCTAGCACACAAAAATTGAGAATTTGACATTTTGCATACAATGATGCTTGAAGCATTTTGGCAATGAATGCCAACGTGTAAAAATGGTAAATTGCACTATATTGGCAGCATATTGAGATATAAATTGTGACATATTGATGCTAGAAACAACTTATCCATATTACCTAAAAAGGTCAACATATGCATTGACTTGTGAATTATATAGTAGTTAGTAAACTCCAAAAATTGAAGAATTAAACAATTAATTAATAATGTGCCCTAGTTTGCCTAGTTGACTAGTATGGATAGGTTGGCATACCAATAGGATTCTGACAGCTGTTCTGTAAATGGCTTTATGCCATACTGTGTTTTTATGGCTTATTATGCCACACTGTGACTTTAATAGCCTACGGCTATACATATTGTGTATTTATTTTTGGCTTATCGCTAGATTGACTATATAGCTTTTTAGCCACACTATTTGCACACCGAGAGACACTTTGTGACCGATGGTGTGACGGCCTGAGGTACTAGGTACCCAGCATCAAGATATCCGCTTATCCATGCCGTCAAGATATAGGCTACACGGGCAAGAATTCAAGTACTATTAAATTCAAATACCTAAATCCAACATCGACATACAAAGACCACCAAAAATTTGTAAACACTTTATTTACTTTATTTTAGTGTATATTTCTTTATATTTGGCACCACTAAGCAAAATTGGTTAGTGCGTTGCTTTTGTAACGCGTAGGTATTGGAGATACAGCTGGGGAGCCCAGCAGACCTACGACCGGGTGAGACATCAGATCTGCACAGGAGTCCAGAGTCATCTGCACTGCATTGCATACATGGTAGGACTTAGGATATCTTGTATTTTGTACTTCTGTTGTATATTTGAAATTCAGCCCTGTATTTTATAATGTTATGAAAGCTCTAAAGTTTGTAATATTTTGTACATATTAAATGACATGGAGATTTTATATATATATTTAAATTATTATGGACTGTATTATGGAACTGTTTAATGACTGTAAAAGTCTATTGACTTTACTGAGAAATAGAGACTGTGAAATATTTGAGATTTTGATATCATCATATTAAACTGTTTTCAACAGGTTTGGAAGGACAGTTTGTCCTTATATAGACGGCACCTTGCCAAATTTTTATTACCAATCTTGAAACACTGTGTGACACCCCTTACCCGTGTACAGTACACCTGAGTAAGTAATGTCACACGGTGTACCGGCACACTCTAATATACCCTAATTAATTTTCATCATAATTTTGAATATAACTTGTAAAATATAACTCATTTAAGTCATTTATTGAAATCATAATTTATTTGAGGTTCCGTAAAGTTTAAAGAAAATCCGGCAGAGTACCGGCTAAAAATGGAGAAAACAGTTCTTCGAAACCTGTGAAAAACACTTCCAATAAACAAATTCATTCATTCTCAACTCCAATATCATCACAAAACTCAATATCAAGATCTCACATTTCAATTTCAATTTCAGTTCTCAATCATCATTTCTCAGGGTTCTCATATATATAAACAACAATTAAATACTCAAATTACTTCCATACATAACCATAAATCTTTATTATTTACATGAACCTCAAAATACATTACATAAATCCAAATACATATGAGAAAATAAAAATTTAGTTACAAAATGTCAAAATGACACCTAGTGTCCTACCAATGCACTGCAGAAGTTGAGGTGACACGGACACTGTGCAGAGCTGCAGGATGGACTCACCCAGTCTGTGGTCTACTGGGCTCACGATCTGTATCTCCAGTACCTACGCGTGGCAAAAGCAACGCGCTAAGCAATAATGCTTAGTGGTGCAATAATATAATAAAAGAAAATAGCAAGAAATTAAATGTGTAGTGAATGTGTACGTTTTATTTGTTTGGCATTTGTATATCATTTACTTTGTTCACTTTTATTCATTTGGTTGCCCCAAGTAACCTACACTAGACGCATCGGATCGATAACGGGTAAACCGCACCGGGTATCTAGTACCTCGGCCGTCACACCATCGGTCACATATGCATCTCCTTGTGCAGTAATGTAACAACAAGTCAGAATACATCAGGCACAAGGCCAAGTCTCAATACAAGGTCAGAATGGTTAAAAACCATAAAATCACAGAATGGCATATTGCCATGTGCAGTACTGCTAACTGAACCCTATTGGCATGCCAAACTATCCAAACCAATCATGTTAGGTATATTAGGGCATTTGAAGCTTTTAAATTCTTCAATTTGTGCATTTCAAGTTTTGATGTCACTATTCACCTCATTGGTCAACAAAAATTTTGACTTTTGGATAGAAAATAGGTGTATTGGTTTTAACACCCCAAACATACCACATTTTGTATTTAAAACTTGTTGGAATTGATTGCCATTTCCATTTCTCAACTTAATTCTAAGAGGGCAGAAATTTCAGTTTTTGAGACCCAACTTTACTGTTCCATTGGGCCCTGTTGCAGTGGGAATTTGAGGAAATGACAAACATGAAAGTTGTTTCTTATTTTGTCTAGTTGAATTTCCTTTTTTGAATCACTCCATTTGGAGTTTTGTAGCTCTAGATATGGTCCAAAAACCACAGCTAGCCGGATTGCCAATCTGCAGAATTGACCATATCTACAGTAACATGAACAGTGACTGTGACTGCATATTTGAATAGGTTATGGCCATAATTTGGGGTAGGTTTCTTCATGAAAGTTGTTTTTCTATGTCTTAACTTATTGCTGTAAAAATTTCAGGTCAATTGACCAAATCTACAGTGAGTTATGGCCAAATGAACAGTTACTGTTTATTTGGTCATTTCTGCAGGTGCTGTTGCAGGGGATCCGGATTGGGGCCAACTTTTGGTCCTCTTGCTTTGGTCTTTTGGGCATGGTTTTTTCAGCAAAAATGTGCCATTGTAAGCCTAGTTTCATGTCCAATTGGCCAAACACCAATTGGACCAACACAGCCAAAGATATGGCAGTCCAAGTGGGCTGGACTCACAGCCTCCCTGCTGCTGTCACTAGGCAGCATGCCCATTTCAATTTGCCATGCAATAGTTCACTCCTAATTATGGTCAACTTACCCCAAATTGTCACTAATTAACCATTAGAATGTCCTTTAACAATTTCCTAAGCCAAATCAAAATTTCACTCCCAAACCCTAGCTTATTTTCAAGGTTTACACCACACACCTTAGTTAACTCTTCCATTTCTTATATATATATATATATATATATATACACTTTAGACATAATCTCTAATTCACTCTAAGTCCATTAAAACAGTCAAACTCATTCCTTCCTTAGGGCTGCCAAAATTTATGGTATACATACACATAGATTCATTTCATTTAATTCACAAAACCTTACTCACTTTAATTCTTTAACATGGAATAAGAGGGATTTAGGTACAAATAGGCACTAACCTTGAATAGGGCAGAATTTTCCAAGCTTGAACTTCACTTTCTTTTGTTTTCTTGGCTGCCAAACACTCTAGCAAGGTTGGGTGACCAATTTTTGTGAAGGGACCTAAGGGTTTTGGGGTGAGAAATCAAGGATTTAAGGTATGAAAGAACAAGAATTATGGAGGAAGAAGAAGAAGCTCACGGCTGGCTGAAGAAGAAGAAGGAAACAGCAGAATTTTTGGGTCCATTTGTCTCTTTTAATTGTTTTAAGAAGGCTTGTTGAATGGTGATTGGTGGAGGGTATGTAAATGACATCATGTGATGTCATTATCCATAATTTCCTTCATTTTTTTTTCTTTTCTTTTCTACCACATTTCAATTTAATTTTTAGCAATATTTATTCATATTTTGAGTCATAATAATTATTTACTTAACTGGACAAGTCGGCCAAAAATCACCTCTGAAGGCGAAATGACCAAAATGCCCTCCGTTTGGCTTAACGGGTCAAAATTGTCTGTACCGATTGAAAAATTTTTCTAGGTATTTTCTTGGCATTCTAATGCCATGGGAACCTCAATAACCCTTCTCTGGAGTCCCAAAAATTATTTTATGAATTTTTCCCCGGGTCTAGGGCTCCTTGTTGGGAGAACCGCAACTTCCCTCTGGTTACCCATCGCTAGGGCACTGGCTCGTTTAACTTGTTTGTATTTTATTTCTAAAATTTTTACTAAATTTTTCTTATCAATATTTGAGTTAATTATGGTCCCTCACTTTAGTTTAAATATTTTTCCAGACATTCTAGCTGTCCGGACCGACACTGGTCACCAGAACAACAGGATGTACGGAGTAGTTACCGGGAGGGTGTTACACACTAATTTTATCAAAGTATGACAATAGTATCAGCATGATATGAATATTACATAAAAGACTTCTTAAAATCAAATTTAGTTCAAGAAATGAAATAATCACAGACTAGGTGTTCCGGCACGCAGTGTAGCACGCCTTGCTCGGCTATACTGTAGACGGGTGAGGGGTGTTACATGAACTGTGGTCTGGGCCCTTGAGACTGGCCCTGACCCTGTGGTGGTCCTGAACTCTGAGCAAGAGGACCCTTACTCTTCTTGCTGGGAGCAGAAAATGTACTGGATTGACCCGGACCCCTCTTCTGCTGTCTTTCCTTTCTATTTTGTTCATTAATTCTGACCCTTTCCACTTTTGATGCTGCATCTACCAGTTTAGCAAAATCCGTGATCTCCAGTGCTGTGATCATGACTTTAATGTTGTCATTGAGCCCTTCTTCAAACCATTTGCACCTCTCTGCCTCTGTAGGGACTATCTCCCTCCTATATCTGCTCAGTCTGACAAACTCATGCTCATACTCAGCCACTGACAACTGTCTCTGTCTCAGACTGATAAATTCCCTTCTTCGCTCTTCTAAATACATTTTTCTAATATATTTCTTCCTAAACTCTGTGAGAAAGAATTCCCAGGTGATCCGTTCAGGTTGTACCTCACTGGTTACTGTGTCCCACCACTGATATGCATCATCCTGAAGTAGGGACACAACACTCACTAGGTTCTGCTCGGGGGTGCAATTTAGCTGTTTCAGCACTCTGATGGTTCTGTCCAACCAGTTTTCTGCCGCCATGGGATCATCCTCCCTCTTCCCAAAGAAGTCTACAGCCCCATGCTTCTTCAATTTCTCCAAATGAGATTTCTGTGGTACTGGTGGAGGTTGTGGCTGTGGTTGTGGTGGTGGAATTGTCCCCATCATTTGCAGGTAGAATTCAGTCATTTGCTAAAATAACACAAACTGAGGTTGGGCAGGTGCCTCAGCTGCTGGTGGAGCAAGTTCTCCCTTGCCTCCAGACTCAGCCCTTGGTGGAGCATGACTCTCCACCTCTTCATCAACTGCTCTTTGCGAAGCAGGTCCATATCCTATTCAAAATAAGAAAACAAACAAATCTGCATCAGTGTCACCTCAACACTTACAAATGCAATGCAATGGTATGCACTCTATCTAGGCCCAGAAACGCCTAAACCGATGCTCTGATACCACTAAATGTGACACCCCTTACCCGTCTACAGTGTAGCCGAGCAAGTTATGCCACTCAGTGTGCCAGAGCACCAATTTATGTTTCTATTACAATTTATCCCTTTAAAATTCATTTATTTTCAATTTTGATGAATCTGAATTTATCCGCAAATTTTATAGAAAATTCGACAAAATGCCGGCTGTAAATTGGAAAAACAGTTCTTCTGAACCTGTTTAAAAACACTTCCAAAATAATTTCCAAATCCAAACTCCATTATACACATTCAAGTCAATATCAAAATCTCAATCTCAAATCACAATACTATTTTCAAAACTTTTCTGTTCACTTCATCACTTGAAGCATATTCACAATTAATTCTCAACATTTCATTTATCAACATACATTATGCAAAAGATCTCAATAATATGAAATTTCATATATTTACATTAATACATAATTACAGGGGTTTATAGTTACAATCCAAACTAATACAAAATGCAAAAATACAAAAGGGCCACCTATAGTCCTAATGTCCTACCATATGCAGTGCAGATTTGAGGTGACTCTGGACCTCGGAAGCAGCTCTGAAGACTCACCCCGTCTAATGTCTGCTGGGCTCCCCAGCTAGGTCTCCAGTACCTGCGCGTGGCAAAAGCGACACGCTAAGCAATTCTACTTAGTGGTGACAATATAAAATAAAATAAAATATGATAAAACAAAGATGCAGAATGTATGTTTATATTTTTGGTAAACTTAACTTCTGATATTATTTGCATTATTATACGATTAAAATTTTGATAAGGTTCATTAACATTGCCTGAGTAACCCATACTAATTGACTGGACTGGATAAATGGGTAAACTGGCACTGGGTACTAAGTACCTCGGACCATTACACCATCAGTCACATTGTGTCTCCCGGTGTGCAACAGAACAGCTAATAAGCTGTAATAATTAGCAGGGTTAAAACCCAAGTGTAATAATTCAAATAACATAGCCAAAGGCTATTTTGTTGTAACACCCCTACGTTCGGTAATGCATTCTACTGTTTCGGTGACCAGTGTTGTCCGGACAGCTAGGATGCCTAGAACTACACTTCGATATGAGTGAGGAGACATTAAATAATGAAATACAAGAAAAGAAAATACAAGAAAAACAAAGAAAAATACCCCTACGTTCGGTAATGCATTCTACTGTTCCGGTGACCAGTGTTGTCCGGACAGCTAGGATGCCTAGAACTACACTTCGATATGAGTGAGGAGACATTAAATAATGAAATACAAGAAAAGAAAATACAAGAAAAACAAAGGAAAAATAATAGCAAAGAAATGTAACCAAGTTAAGCGAGCCGAAAACCCTAGCGATGGGTGACCGCACTGGGAAGTCACGGCGTGGACCGTTGACTAGCCCTGGACCGCGGGGAACCCTGAAAAATATTTTTAGGATTTAAATAGACACCAATTGAAGTACAAATACCATTAGAAATATCAAAGAAAAATTAAATAATTAGTACAAAGAAAAGTGAGAAATCGAAAAACGGACAAAACCCGGTGTTACCGAAAAATCGAGAATGCAACCCGAACAGGGGCATTGTGGTCATTTGACATCCCAAATTGTCTTTTGACCTAAATGTTCATTAAAAATAAATAATATTACACTTGGAAAATATAATGAAAAATTAATTTAGGGGTACCTAATGTAAATAGCAAAAATGGAGGGTAAATGGAGTAATTATCAATTAAAACATATAATATGATTTAATTAAGGTGAGTGGACCACTAAGGGAATTAAAAATTCACTAAGTGGGCAGATTACTCCACTAATGTCTTCTTCTTCCTCTCAAATCCTCACTTTGCCGAATTGAATTTTCTCTCTATTGTCCACCATGGCCACACCTTGCATGCAAGCTCCACTTCTAATGATCAAGCCACAATTTCTCCAATTGTTCTTCATTAAACTTGTTCTACACATCATGGGCAGCATGTAGGAAGCAAGAAAGAGAAGTTTTGGTGAGGTTTTGAAGAATTTCCAAAGTGGTAAGTTTGTGTTTTTTATTATTGTTTAATTAAAGTTTGTAAGGATGTTATGGGTGTTTGAATTATGGAGAAATTTTTGAGGTTTGATGTTTAAATGGAGAAGTGTACTTTTGGCAGCCATGGAAACACTTTGAAGGCAGTTTATTTGTGCTTGTAAATGGTGAATTAAATGATTGATTAAATGTATATTGTGTAGGAAATTATTTAGGTGATGTATACTTAGTATATGTAAATATAAAATGAAATTTAAAGCTTGGAAGGTAATGGAATGTAAGTGTACCATTGTGGCAGTTTGCTAACCCTTGAAGAATGCTGGAATTCATGCTTGGTTTATGGAATAATGATATTAAAATGTGTTGGTTGTTATGGCAGTTTGAATGTATGTATAGTGGTGTGAAGGTTAGACATGTGAATGAGCTTGGTTATGGAGTTAAATTGTTGTAAATTGAGTTGGGCAAATTCTACACTTGTTGGTGCACATTGAATGTAATTGTAAGCTGCCAAAATGACCTATAATGTGTTGTGAATTATGTTTAGGTCATGGTACAACCAGAATTAGTTTGAATGTTAAGTTTGGTGAGTGTTAAAAGTGATGTTTGATATGTATGCAAGAATTGCAATAAGGCAGTTTGTGTTTTAGGCCTATAACTTTAAGTGTGTGGCTCCAATTGGTATGAGACCAATTGGAGGTGAAACTAGGCACAAAATTTTCCAACTTTCATGAAGGAAACTTGCCAAAATTCTGCTTGCAAGGTAGCTTGAAAAATGACCAAATCCGGATTAAGTGCAAATAAGGCCTGAAAATTGACCATTTGGGCAGCAGTTAGTGTTTAGGCCATAACTCACTCAAAACAGGTCCAATTGACCTGAAATTTTAACCATGAATATTTAAGACCCATATATACAAGTCTTATGAAGACACCAAAGCCCAGAAATGACCATAAGAAAGTCAAACAGCTTGCACAAGTTCGGATCCAAAAACTGGCCGAACCAAAGTTGACCAAAATTGACCTAAAATGACTAAATTTGATGCCATTTGACCAGCAATAGTAAAATGACCATAACTTGGTCTACATAACTCAGAATGACCTGAAATTTTGCTCCGCGTTCCATAAGACATAGATCTACAAGTTTGTAGTTTTGACCGAAACCTGAAAACCGAGGGAACTAGGTCGTCCGGCTAGGTCAAACTAGTATCCCGGAATCCAGCAAATTGCAAGAAAATGCAGTATACACGGAAATGAAATTGGTAACATGTACCAACCCTAAAAGACTATCGAATGTGACATATTAATGACATTAAAACCTAAATTACCTAGAATGTACCAAGGGTCGACATAGTAGGTTGACTAAGCGAATAAATGAATTCAGTGAATTAATTATCAAGCATTATCGTTAGAGACAGTTTAAATGAGTACTGAAACACTTCAAATTGTGTTTCTCAGTTAGCAAAGACTCAGGGAGGGGAAGGAAACACTGAGTCAGAGCCAAGAGACAGTCATCAGAGGTTTGTGCACAATATTTATTTCTTTTGAAATTTTCAATTGAAGTAAATTATAATTATTTGTATGTTATTGTTTTAAATTGTGTCCGTGCACAATACTTTTATATTCACTACTTTTACTAGCAAATTTATTTGGAGAAATGAGTTATGAATAATTTTTGATTGCTTTGTTTTTGGGAATATTATTTGGAACTTATTGTGTTGCCAACTTTTCAAATGGGAATTTTGAGATAAAATGTGATTTATGGTTTGTATGAAATATTGTGATTTGAAATTGTTTTGATTCACACTTGGCATGACACTGTTACTATGTTCCTCCTCCATTTATGGGGTGAGTGTGATATATTCCTCCCTCTTTGACTTATCAGTCTGGGGTGAGTGTGATTATGTTCCTCCCTCATTGACTTCCCAGTCTGAGGTGAGTGTGGATGAGTACTCATTATTTAGCTAGCTTCCTCCCTCATTGATTTCGATTATTGGGGTGAGTGTGTTTTGTCGTGGTGTACAACACGACATGTGTGAAAAAATTGTGTCATGGCCTAAATTATGTTATCAATTGGCAACATTGTATTATTCAGTTATTTGATCGAATTGTGTTATTGATTTGCAAAACGGTATTATTCAGTTATTTGATCGAATTGTGTTATTGATTTGCAAAACGGTATTATTCAATTACTTGATCAAATTTGTGTTAGGTGAATTTTGTAAATTGTGAAATGGAATTGTGAATCATTTGATTTGTGAACTGTCAATAAAAGATTTATATATCGCATTTCAAATTGTTATTGTGCACCACTGAGTAAATTTTACTCGTGATAGCTTTCATTGCTATCGCAGTAGACAGATCGACAGGCGTGGACTAAGGCTGCTAGTACATTCAGCGAGAAATCATCGGGTATATTGAGTATACCATATTCTGCATTTTATATTGTAATATATGTTCACTGTATGTATGTAGTGTTCTTGATTTTGAGCAGTTGTAAATTAAAATTGTACATTAAAGTTATAAAATAAATTATAAGTTATTTGGACTTGTAAAAATTGTATTATATTTCTTGTATCTCAGTCTTTGAAAAATTATTGTGGATTTGTGTTGAATTATGCTAGAGTTTGAGATTGAGAAAAATATTGAAGTGCTTTTTACAGGTTTTTGAAGAACTGTTTTATCCAAATTACGGAGAGCACTCTGCTAAAATTTTTTACAGAAATTACTAATAGTCTAAATGTGTTAGTTAATTCACCTCAGTTCAAAAAGGTTTTTAACACCTGTAAATAGTGCTCACCACTGTAAAAGAAGTAAGAAAAGTTTTTGAAAATCCCTTGTAGTGTATTTAATGGGTTATCAGTAGGCGAAGTTGGTAATTCATTAGGTATACTACGGGATCATGTTATGCCTTACAGAGGGGTAGGGTGTGACATTTGTCACAGAATAGCATGGGAAGCCATGAAATACAGAATGACATGAAGCCATATGCAGTACTGCTAACAGAACCCTATTGGCATGCCAAGCTATCCAAACCAATCTTATTCGGTATACTAGGGCATTTTACACTTTTGAGTTTTACAATTTTTGAATTTCAAGTTTTGGTGTTACTATTCACTTCATTAGTCAACCAAAATGTTGACTTTTGCATAGACAATAGGTACATTGGTTTTAATACTCCCAACATAACACATTTTTCATTTAATATTTGTTGGTATTGGTTGCCAATACCATTTCTAAGCTTAATGTTAATTAAGCAGAATTTTCAGTTTTCATGCTTCCTTTTTTCTGTTCCATTAGTCATTTTTGCAGTGGGAATTTGGCAAAATGATCAACATGAAAGTTGTTCCTTATTTTGTCTAGTTGAATTTCATTTTTTGATTCACTCCATTTGGAGTTTTGTAACTCAAGTTATGGTCCAAAAACCACAACTGGCCGGATTGAAATTTTTCTGGACTGACCATATCTATAGTGCAGTGAATAGTGACTTCAACTCACTTGTTGGATAGGTTCTGGTCATAATTTGGGTTAGGTTCCTTCATGAAAGTTGTTGGTATATATCTCAGCTTGTTGTTGGTAAAATTTCAGGTCAATTGGACCTTTCTACATTGAGTTATAGCCAAATGAACAATCACTATTCATTTGGTCATTCTGTAGAAATAGACTGCAGGTCACCCAGATTTGGGTAAGCTTTTGGTCCACTTGGTTTGGTTTTATGGGCGTGGTTTCTTCACCAAAGTTGTGCCATTATGTGTCTAGTTTCATTTCTAATTGGCCTTGCACCAATTGAACCTCTACAATTCAAGTTATGGCTGCCCAAACCTGCTGGACTCATGTTCAATTCTGCAGGTCACCATGGGCAGCCACACCAAATGCAATTCCCACTAATCAACCCACCTCATTTCTTGTTTACACATAACCAAATGGTCACTAATTGACCATTAAAACTCATTTTCATCATTATATAATCAAAATCTCCATTTTATACCCTAACCCTAACCCTCACATCTCAAATCATGCATTTAACTTGCATTTTATCAATCCACTTAGTGGGTACATGTTGTGGGCTGCCATGATGGTCTTTTAACTTCATTAAGCTCAACACAATCAAACCCTAACCATGGCTGCCCAAAAATATGGGATAGCATACAAGTGGTTTTTAACAAATTTCCTTTGAAATTTACACTCATTCAAAGTCCTTAACATGAATTTAAAATAAAATCCATGGTTAGGTCACTAACTTCTAATGGAGTCACCCTTCAAGTCTGTAAGAACTCTTCCACTTTACTTCTTTTTGTTCCCAAAAGCTTCATTAGGATGTAAGAACAAATTTTTATGTTGCTAGGTTAGGGTTTTGTTGAGAAAAGACTAAGGAATTCAAGCTTTGTAAGCATGAAAATGGAGAAGGGAAAAGAGGAGCATGAAACGTCTTCTTGGGGAAGAAGAGTGGCTGCAGAAAATTCTCTAGAATTGTCTTTTTTTTTCTGCCCATTTATGTATTATAAATGTCTTCCTTTAATTTGATTGGCCATCCCTTTTTAATTACCTCATGCTTACATAAGCATAAGGTAATAAATCCCATTTTCTTTTCTTTTTTTGTTTACTTAATTTCAATTGAATTTTTAATAATATTTATTCATATTTTATGTCATATAAATTATTTATTTAACTGGACAAGTTGGCCAAAAATCATCTCTGAAGATGAAATGACCAAAATGCCCTCCGTTTGGCTTAACGAGCCAAAATTGTTTGTATCGATTGAAAATTTTTTCTAAGCATTTTCTTGGCATTCTAATGTCATAAGAACCTCAATGATTCTTCTCTGGAGTCCCAATAATTATTTTATAATTTTTCCTAAATTTTTTTCTTATTAATATTTGAGTTAATTTTTGGTTCCTTACTTTAGTTTAAATATTTTTCTGAACGTTCTAGCTGTCCGGATCGACACTGTTCACTGGAACAGTAGACTGTACCGACTAGCTAAAATGAGGATGTTACATACACTCACCTCAGACTGGTAAGTCAAAGAGGGAGGAACATAATCACACTCACCCCAGACTGATAAGTCAAAGAGGGAGGAATATAATAACAGTGTCATGCCAAGTGTGAATCAAAACAATTCCAAATCACAATATTTCATACAATTCCCAAATCACATTTTATCTCAAAATTTCCATTTGCAAAATAGGCAAACAATAATTTCCAAATAAGATTCTCAAAGCCAAAACAATAAAAAATTATTCATAACTCGTTTCTCCAAATAAATTTTCTAGTAAAAGCAGTGAATATAAAAAGTATTGTGCACAGACATAATTTAAAACTATAATGTTCAAATAAATTTTTAAGTAGAAAATGAGAAATCAAAATTATTGTGCACAAACACTATTTAAAACAATAACATACAAATAATCATAATTTATTTCAATTGAAAAATTCAAAAGAAATAACTATTGTACACAAACACAATTTAAAACAATAACATACAAATAATCATAATTTATTTCAATTGAAAAATTCAAAAGAAATAACTATTGTGCACAAACCTCTGATAACTGTGTCTTGACTCTGACTCAGTATTTCCTTCCCCTTCCCTGAGTCTTTGCTAACTGAAACACACAATTTGAAGTGTTTCAGTACTCATTTAAACCGTCTCTAATAATAAGGCTTAATACTTAATTTATTGAATTCTATCATTTTCTTAGTCAACCTAAGATATTGACCTTCGATGCATTGTAGGTGATTTAGGTTTTAATGTTACCAATATGTCACATTTGTAGCCTTTTAGTATTGATACATGTTACCAAATTCATTTCCATGTATATTGCGTTTTATTGCAATTTGTCGGATTCCAGTATACCATTTTGACCTAGCCAGATGACCTAGTTCCCTCTGTTTTCAGGTTTTGGTCAAAACTACAAACTTGTAGATCTATGTCTTATTGCACACGGGGCAAAATTTCAGGTCATTCTGAGTTTACTAGACCAAGTTATGGTCATTTTACTATTGCTGATCAAAATGTACCAAAATTGGTCACTTTAGGTTCGGTCAGTTTTTGGACCCAAACTTGTGCAAGCTATTTGACTTGATTATGGTCATTTCTGGGCTTTGGTGTCTTCATAAGACTTGTAGATATATGTCTTAACTATCCATGGTAAAAATTTCAGGTCAATTGGACTTTTTTTGAGTGAGTTATGGTCAAAACACTAACTTCTGCCTAACTGGTCAATTTTCAGGCCTTAAATGCACTAATTCGGATTCGGTCATTTTTCAAGTTACCTTCCAAGCAGAATTTTGGTAAGCTTCCTTCATGAAAGTTGGCACTTTTTGTGCCTAGTTTCACCTCCAATTGTTCTCATACCAATTGGAGCCACACACTTAAGGTTCTAAGCCAAAATACACACTGCCCTATTACACATTGTTCATCACCCATCAAAGGATACATTTAACACTTACCAAATTACACATTCATGCCAATTCTGGATTGTACCATAACCTAAACACATTTTACTTTACATTGTTGGTCATATTGGCAGCTTGTAATCACACTCAATATGCACCTTATGGTACAGAATTTACCAAGTCCAAATTACATACAATTTAACTACATAACATAACTCATTCACATGTCCAAACTCAAGCTCTTATACACATACACATGCTACCATAACAAGTACCATAATTCAAAAATAATATTCCATAAATCAAACCATGAAATAACACATTTAGGTCCACACTTCACATTGTCGAATTGTACCTCTCTTTGAATTAATTTCCAAGCTTCCAAAATCAAGTGTACACTCACATATACATTTAGTATACATCACCCAATTTATTCCTACACACATAAACCCTTCATCAACACTTTAATCTACTATTTACATGCAAGGATAAACTGCCCTTAAGGAGTTTCCATGGCTGCCAAGAATATACATCTCCCTTAAAACATCAAACTCTAAAAATCTTTCCACAATTCAACTACCCATAACATCCACACAAACTTTACTGAAGCAAGCATCAAAAATACCTACTTACCACTTTGAAAACTCTTCAAAACTTCATCAAAACTTGATCTTCTTGCTGCCTATCTACTGCCCAAGGTGTATGGATAACTTTTAGTGAAGGAAAATGTAAGGAAAGAGGCTTGGATCATGCTTGCATGAAGCTTCAAAGTGGACGGCAATGGAGGTTTTCCTCTTCACCATTTTTGGCTGGTCTTTGAGAGGTGAGGAAGATGAAGTATATTCTGCCCAAATGAAGCTTTAGTGGTCCACTTAAGTGAGTTAGTGGAGCACTATGTGAAGGTTAATTGTTTATTTATTCTAAAGTTTCATATTCCCACATTTAACTCCCAATTTTTGCCATTTAAATTATGTACCACCTATTTAATTTTTCATGACATTTTTCAAGTGTAATATCATGTATTTTTAATTGACATTTAGGTAAAAAGACAACTCGGGGTGTTAAATGACCACAATGCCCCTGTTCGGGTTGCATTCCCGATTTTTCGGTAACACCGATTTTTTTGTCGTTTTCTCGATTTCTCACTTTTCTTTGTACTAATTAATTAATTTTTCTTTAATATTTCTAATGATTTTTATACTTCAATAGGTCTTTATTTAAGTCCTAAAAATATTTTCCAGGGTTCCCCGCGGTCCAAGGCTAGTCAACGGTCCACACCGCAACTTTCTGGTGCGGTCACCCATCGCTAGGGTTCTCGGCTCATTTAACTTGGTTACATTTCATTGCTATTATTTTTCCTTTGTTTTTCTTGTCTTTTCTTTTCTTGTATTTCATTATTCTATGTCTCCTCACTAATATTTAAATATAGTTCTAGACATCCTAACTGTCCGGATAACACTGGTCACCGGAATAGTAGAATGCACTACCGAACATAGGGGTGTTACAGTTTCATTTCAGTTCAAAAAAAATTTTAACACTTGTAAATAGTGCTCACCACTGTAAAGTTTTAAAATCCCTTGTAGTGTATTTAATGGGTTATCAGTAGACGAAGTTGGTAATTCATTAGGTATACTACGGGATCATGTTATGCCTTACGGAGGGGTAGCTTGTGACATGTTTTAGTGGTATCAGAGCTAGTTTTTAAATTCTATTTTCACCTGTAATTTGAATATTCTTTCTTCATAGTACAATTGCTCAATGTCATTGTTTGATACATACAGTATATTACATTATAAATATGCACTAACGGGAGGAAATCTCCTTGTGTTATTTGTTCAGGAGGTCTAAGATCCTTGAATTGACTATGGAAGAGGGTGATCGTTCAGTCAATCAATCTATAGGGGCTGAGGTACAAGGGGATGCCCCAGCCCTGCACAATGTCAGTGGATCAGCCGCACCAGCCCCCTCAGTACCGCAGTTTGCTGCTCAGTTCGCTCAGCAGATGGCTGCAATGTTCCAACAAATGGATGGTAATATGCCTACTCAAGTCCCACTATAGACACCTGTGGTACAACCACAGTCTTTTGCTAGGCAGTATGACAAATTAATGAAATATGGGGCTACTGAGTTCATGGGGACAGTAGATCCTCTAGAGGCAGAACAATGGTTAGAGAGAATGGATAGGGTGTTCAAGAAGCTACATTGTACAGAGGAGCTCAGATTTGAATATTCGATTCTGCACTGAGGGGATGCATATGACTGGTGGAAAACCATTCTCCACAGTCTGGTAGAACCTTCAGTGCTAACATGGAATGACTTTCTCAGGGAGTTCAGATAAAAATATGTCCCTAATGCTTATGTGGACCAGAAGCTGCAAGAGTTCCTAAGTCTAAAACAGGGGAGTAGATCGGTGGTTGAATATGAAAGGGAATTTTCCCGCCTAAGCCATTATGCAGTAAGTCTACTTTCTACCAGTAGGGAGAGATGTAAGAGGTTTGAAACCGGCTTGAAGCCCAGTATCAGATTACAAGTGATCGGATTCAAACATACTAACTTCTCTGAACTTATTTCTCAAGCACTAGAGTTAGAAAGAATTGAATCTGAAGCGGCCCCTGAGAAAAAAAAATCAGAAAAGTCAGAAAAAGAGGGAAAGTCAGTAGAATAGAGTTCCAGTGGTCCTACTGGAAAGAGGAAGAACCACGAGGGACACAGCAGAGGTGGTAAGAAGTCCGGTAGGGGAAGATATTCAGGACAGAAACCTCCTCTATCTGGTCAGCAGAGTACTAGAGGTTCCTACCCTCCCCGCCAATGTGAAACTTGTGGAAGAAATCATGGTGGGGTGTGCTACAAGGCTATTGGAGCCTGTTATAACTGTGGAGGCATAAGGCACTTTGCCAAAGACTGCACCAGTACTCGCAGAGTTGGACCACCTCCTACTACTACTGAAAGGTCAGCTCAGAATCTTGTCACCAGAGGTTCACAACCACCTAGCAGAGGTAGAGGCAGGGGTAGAGGTAGTCCAGCAGATAGCCAAGGCACAGTGAAACAGTCAGAGCAAGGAAGTGCTCCAGTCAGAGTCTATGCAATGAACAGAGAGAAGAGGCTAAGACATCTGATGTTGTGGCTGGTACCTTCTCAACTTTTAATCAAGATGTGTTTGTGTTATTTGATCCGGATTCTACCCATTCTTATGTGAGTGCTAGCATCATTGATTGCATTGTTGTTCCATGTACAAAAATGGACTTTGAGGTGCTAGTAACAAGTCTATTAGGACAAGAGGTCAAGGTTAATAAAATGTATAGGGATTGTCCTTTGGTGATCCAAGGACATACTTTTCTATGTGATCTCATTGAAATGCCCTTCATTGAAATGCCCTTCAGAGATTATGATATCATCTTGGGCATGGATTGGTTAGCCAGGCATCATGCCATGATTGACTGTAGGCTAAAGACAGTCACTTTTGGTCTCCCTTAGTACAGTGATGTGGTAATACATGGGGAGAGGCAACTATTGCCATCAAACATCATTTCGGCTGCACTAGCCAGAAAAATGATCAGAAAGGGGTGTGAAGCATACTTGGCACATGTGGTAAACATCCAAGTGGGGAGTCCAGCATTGAGGGACATCCCTACAGTATATGACTTTCCAGATGTGTTTCCTGATGAATTGCCAGGATTACTTCCAGAAAGAGAGGTGCAGTTTGAAATTAATGTTCTACCTGGTGTGGATCCAATCTCCATAACACCATATAGAATGGCAGCAGCAAAGTTGAAGGAGTTGAAGGTACAGTTGCAAGAACTACTTGAAAAGGGCTTCATCCACCCTAGTGTGTCACCTTGGGGAGCGCCAGTATTGTTTGTTAAGAAGAAAGATGGTACTCTCTGCTTATGTATTGACTACTGGTAGTTGAATAAGGTGACAATAAAGAACAGATATCCATTGCCTCGCATTGATGATCTGTTTGATCAGTTGAAGGGTGCAGCTGTATTCTCCAAAATTGATTTGTGATCTGGTTATTATCGGTTGAAGGTGCAAGAGCAGAGTATTCCAAAAACTGCTTTCAGAACTCGGTATGGCCACTATGAGTTTCTAGTAATGCCATTCGGGTTAACAAATGCTCCAGCTGCTTTTATGGATCTGATGAACACTATCTTCAGACCATATCTCGACCAATTTGTGGTGGTGTTTATTGATGATATTTTGATATATTCGAGGAATGCAGAGGAGCATGACAGATATCTGTGGATTGTACTGCAGACTTAAGGAAGAAACAGCTATACGCTAAATTGTCGAAATGTGAATTTTGGCTGAAAGAAATCTCCTTTTTGGGACATGTTGTGTCAGCTGAAGAGATCAAGGTAGATTCCAACAAGGTAGAAGCTATCCTTAATTGGAAGCCGCCCAGGAATATCACAGAAATTCATAGTTTTCTGGGTTTAGCTGGATATTACTGCCGGTTTGTAAAAGGGTTTTCTATGTTATCTTCTCCACTGACCAAGCTGCTTCGGAAAGATATAAAATTTCAGTGGACAGATAAATGCCAGCAGAGTTTTGATGAGTTGAAGAGGTGTTTGACTGAAGCACCAGTCCTTACTTTACCTACTCCGAGTAAAGAATACACAGTTTATAGTAATGCTTCTCACAATGGGTTAGGCTGTGTACTGATGCAAGATTGGAATGTCATTGCTTATACATCACACCATGTAACGATCGAGCTCCAACCACTAGAGGAATTGTCCGCTTTGGCCATAAGCCTTACGGTTTTGTCCCATTGGTGGAATGGAGAACTTCCTAGGAGGTCACCCATCCTGGGATTTCTCTCAAGCGAGCATGCTTAACCCTGGAGTTCTTCCAACTCTCCAGGCCATTCCACTAAAAGGCGTCTCTAGTGATTAGTTTCTCATTTTATATATCATAACTTTTTGAACCCAAGACCATCTCCTTGCTTTGCCGATGTGGGATTTGCCTAAGGGACTTTTCTCCCCCCCTTTCGGGACTCAGCGTCCTCGCTGAGGTTTGCCCCACCATTGCCCAAGAGGACACGCTAGCATCTCTGATACCAATTATGTAATGACCCGGCCCACTAGTGATATTGTCTGCTCTGGGCCAAAGCCCTCACGGTTTTAAAACGCGTCACTAGGGGTTACGAACTACCAACTTATAAACCTAGAATCTCTCCCGTGTTTTGTCAATGTGGGATTTGCCTAGGGTGTTACAATCCACCCCCCTTATGGGACTCAGTGTCCTCGCTGAGGTTTGCCCCACCATCGTTCAAGGTTGCACGCGGAGCAACTCTGATACCAATTGTAACGATCGAGCTCTAACCACTAGAGGAATTGTCCGCTTTGGCCATAAGCCTCACGGTTTTGTCCCATTGGTAGAATGGAGAACTTCCCAGGAGGTCACCCATCCTAGGATTTCTCTCAAGCGAGCATGCTTAACCCTGGAGTTCTTCCAACCCTCCAGGCCATTCCACCAAAAGGCGCCTCTAATGATTAGTTTCTCATTTTATATATCATTACTTTTTGAACCCAAGACCATCTCCGTGCTTTGCCGATGTGGGATTTGAAGTCCCTTAGGCAAATCCCACATCGGCAAAGCACGGAGATGGTCTTGGGTTCAAAAAGTAATGATATATAAAATGAGAAACTAATCATTAGAGGCGCCTTTTGGTGGAATGGCCTGGAGGGTTGGAAGAACTCCGTGGTTGCGTGCTCGCTGAGAGAAATCCTAGGATGGGTGACCTCCTGGGAAGTTCTCCATTCCACCTATGGGACAAAACCGTGAGGCTTATGGCCAAAGCGGACAATTCCTTTAGTGGTTGGAGCCCGATCGTTATAATTGGTATTAAAGCCACTCGTGTGTCCTCTTGGGCGATGGTGGGGCAAACCTCAGCGAGGACACTGAGTCCTGAAAGGGGGGGAGAAAGGTTCCTTAGGTAAATCCCACATCGGCAAAGCACAGAGATGGTCTTGGGTTCAAAAAGTAATGATATATAAGATGGGGGAATTAATCACTAGAGGCGCTTTTTGGTGGAATGGCCTAGAGGGTTGGAAGAACTCCAGGGTTAAGTGTGCTCGCTTGAGAGAAATCCTAGGATGGGTGACCTCCTGGGAAGTTCTCCATTCCACCTATGGGACAAAACCGTGAGGCTTATGGCCAAAGCGAACAATTCCTCTAGTGGTTGGAGCTCGATCATTATAATACGCATGGTCGTGGGACGAGGTGGGACTAGAGGCTATAACAGCTATATATATATATATATATATATATATATATAATAATCAATTATTGTCCAACAACAATTATGATCAACCCAATTCAATACTAATGATCAAAGAAAAAAAAAATTTCTAGGGTAGTTGTAACAAATCAATGAAAGAAAATTAAATCGAATTCACTCATTATTGAATAAAGAATGAGAATTTTTACCTTGAAAACAGAATCGAATGTGATGAATAGAGAAGTAAAAATTTAGGGATTCACTGTTGAAAGTCCCTTAGGCAAATCCCACATCAGCAAAGCACGGAGATGGTCTTGGGTTCAAAAAGTAATGATATATAAAATGAGAAACTAATCACTAGAGGCGCCTTTTAGTGGAATGGCCTGGACAGTTGGAAGAACTCCAGGGTTAAGCGTGCTCGCTTGAGAGAAATCCTAGGATGGGTGACCTCCTGGGAAGTTCTCCATTCCACCAATGGGATAAAACCGTGAGGCTTATGGCCAAAGCTGACAATTCCTCTAGTGGTTGGAGCTCGAGCGTTACAAATGCTATCAGAGCCGCTCCGCGTGCAACCTTGAACGATGGTGGGGCAAACCTCAGTGAGGACGCTGAGTCCCATAAGGGGGCTGGATTGTAACACCCTAGGCAAATCCCACATCGACAAAACACGGGAGAGATGCTGGGTTTATAAGTTGGTGGTTCGTAACCCCTAGTGACGCGTTTTAAAACCGTGAGGGCTTTGGCCCAGAGTGGATAATATCACTAGTGGGCCGGGTCGTTACACACCAGCTGAAACCGCTTGAGAGGAACTACCCAACACATGATTTAGAGCTAGCAACTATTATTTTCGCTCTGAAGATCTAGAGACACTATTTGTATGGGGAGAAATGTTACATTTACACAGATCACAAGAGCTTGAAGTACTTGGACACCCAGAAAGAATTGAATTTGAGGCAGAGGAGATGGTTAGAACTGATTAAAGACTATGATTGCTTAATAGACTATCAGCCAGGAAAAGCAAATGTGGTGGCTGACGCCTTAAGTCGCAAGACTATGGCAAGTCTCAGAGTTTCTCCTTTGTCCATGGTACATGAGTTGAAAGCACAGCATACCAGTTTAGAGATTGATGATGAGGGACAGACAGTAGTTGCACGGCATGTACAGCCAGTGTTAATTAATCAGATCAGAATGGCTGCTCAGAGTGATGATAAATATCGGAAGCTACTGAAAGAAGTCCAGCAAGGCAAGAAACCTGAATTCTCTGTGAGAAATGATAGTTTATTGCTACATCAGGGCAGAATGTGCATTCCTAATGATGTGGAATTGAGACAGATCATTATGAAGGAAGCACATGAGTCTCCTTTTGCTATGCACCCTGGTGGAACTAAAATGTACAGAGGGCTGAAAGAGCATTACTGGTGGATGGGTAGTCTACAAAGAGCCCTAGAAACTATATTGAACTTCAGTACAGCATTCCACCCACAGACAGATGGCCAGTCTGAAAGGGTAATTCAGATATTGGAGGATATGCTGTGGGCTTGTGTTATTGAGTTTGAAGGTAGTTGGGATACACACTTGCCTTTGATTGAGTTTGCTTATAACAACAGCTATCAATCAAGCATTAAGATGCCTCCATATGAAGCTTTGTATGGCAAAAAGTGCAGAACTCCGCTATGTTGGGATGAAGTAGGTGAAAGGAAGATGATTGGGCCAGAAATTATTCAGCAGACAGAGGAAAAGATTAGATTGATCAGAGATCGACTCAAGGCTGCATCAGACCGTCAGAAGTCCTATGTTGATCTGAAGAGAAGAGATATTGAATATGCAGTGGGTGATAAGGTATTCCTTAAAGTTTCTCCTTGGAAGAGGATTATGAGATTTGGCAGAAAGGGGAAATTGAGTCCTCGTTTCATCGGACTATATGAGGTTCTGGAAAGAGTGGGTCCTTTGGCATATCGGTTGGCATTACCTCCAAAGCTAGAAAGGATACACAGTATCTTCCATGTGTCCATGTTAAGGAGGTACAGATCTGACCCATCTCATGTACTATCAGTTGAAGAGATTGAGGTAAATCCAAACCTCTCATATGATGAAGAACCCATAGAAATTCTGGCTTATGAGGTGAAGGAGCTGAGGAATAAACAGATACACCTGGTTAAAGTGCTGTGGAACCATCATTCAGGCCAGGAAGCTACTTAGGAATGTGAAGAGGATATGAGGAGACAGCACCCACAGCTGTTCAGAGACGAATGACAGGTAAAATTTCGAGACGAAATTTATTTTAAAGGGGGGAGAATTGTAACACCCCTATGTTCGGTAGTGCGTTCTACTGTTCCAGTGACCAGTATTGTCCGGACAGCTAGGATGCCTAGAACTACACTTAGATATGATGAGGAGACATAAAATAATGAAATACAAGAAAAGAAAATACAAGAAAAACAAAGGAAAAATAATAGCAATGAAATGTAACCAAGTTAAACGAGCCGAGAACCCTAGCGATGGGTGACCGCACCGGGAAGTTTCGGCGTGGACCGTTGACTAGCCCTGGACCGCGGGGAACCCTAGAAAATATTTTTAGGACTTAAATAAATGTCTATTGAAGTATAAATACCATTAGAAATATCAAAGAAAAATTAATTAATTAGTACAAAGAAAAGAGAGAAATCGAGAAAACGACAAAACCCGGTGTTACTGAAAAATCGGGAATGCAACCCGAACAGGGGCACTGTGATCATTTGACACCCCGAGTTGTCTTTTGACCTAAATGTCCATTAAAAATAAATGATATTACACTTGGAAAATATCATGAAAAATTAAATTGGTGGTACCTAATGTAAATAGCAAAAGATAGGAGCTTAATATGGGAATAAGGAAACTTTAGAATAAACAAATGTTATAACCTTCACTTAGTGCTCCACTAACACCTAAGTGGACCACCACACCTTCATTTGGGTAGAAACTCATCTTCTTCAACCCTCCCAAAAAACCAGCCGAAAGTTGTCTTGAGAAATCCTCCATGGCCAAAGTTGAAGAAGCTTCATGCAAGCATGATCCAAGCCATTTTTCCACTAGCTCCCTTCACTAAAATTGCTCTACACCACTTGGGCAGTAGATAGGCAACAAGAAGATCAAGTTTAGTCAAGGTTTTGAAGAGTTTCCAAAGTGGTAAGTAGGTATTTTTTATGCTTGCTTCATTAAAGTTTGAATGGATGTTATGGGTAGTTGAATTGTGGAAGGATTTTTTAAGTTTGATGTGTTAATGGAGAGGTATATTTTGGCAGCCATGGAACTTCAACAAAAGCAGTTTATCCTTGCATGTAAATGGTAGATTAAAGTGTTGATGTAAGTGTTTATGTGTTTAGGAATAAATTGGATAATGTATACTAAATGTATGTGTGATAGTACACTCGATTTTGGAAGCTTGGAAGCTAATTAGAGAGATGTACAATCGGCAACTTGAAGTGTAAATCAAAATATGTTATTTCATGGTTTGGTTTATGGAATTATATTGTTAAATTATGGTGCTTGTTATGGCAGTAAGTATATGTGTATGAAGGTTTGAATGTGGACATGTAAATGAGTTATGTCATGTGGTTAAATTATTTGTAATTGGACTTAGAAAATTCTGTACTATAATGTGCACATTGAGAATGGTTATAAGCTGCCAAAATGACCAAAAATAAGTTGTTAAATGTGTTTATGTTATGATACAAAACAGAAATGGCAGAAGGAAGTGACTTGGTAAGTGTTGAATGTATCCTTTGGTATGTGATGAAGAGTGTGTATAGGGTAGTGTGTATTTTGGCTTAGAACCTTAAGTGTGTGGCTCCAATTGGTATGATACCAATTGGAGGTGAAACTAGGCACAAAATGCGCCAACTTTCATGAAGGAAGCTTACTAAAATTCTGCTTGGAAGGTAACTTGAAAAATGACCAAATCCGGATTAGTGCATTTAAGGCCTGAAAATTGACCATTTGGGCAGCAGTTAGTGTTTTGGCCATAACTCACTCAAAATAGATTCAATTGACCTGAAATTTTTACCATGAATAGTTTAGACATATATCTACAATTCTTATGAAGACACCAACACCCAGAAATGACCATAAGCAAGTCAAATAGCTTGCAAAAAATCGGGTCCGAAAACTGGCCGAACCAAAATTGACCTAAAAATGACCTAAAGTGACTAATTTTGGTACATTCTGACTAGCAATAGTAAAATGACCATAACTTGGTCTACATAAGTCAGAATAACCTGAAATTTTGCCCCACATGCAATAAGACATAGATCTACAAGTTTGCAGTTTTAACCAAAACCCAAAAACCGAGGAAACTAGGTCATCCGGCTAGGTTAAATTAGTATACCGGAATCCGACAAATTGCAATAAAATGCACTATACATGGAAATGAATTAGGCAACATGTACCAACACTAAAAGGCTATAAAATGTGACATATTGATAACATTAAAATCTAATTTACCTAGAATGCATCGAGGTTCAATATCTTAGGTTGACTAAGGAAATAATAGAATTCAATAAATTAAGTATTAAGCCTTATTATTAGAGACAGTTTAAATGAGTACTGAAACACTTCAAATTGTGTGTTTCAATTAATAAAGACTCAGGGAAAGGGAAGGAAACATTGAGTCAGGGCTAAGAGACATTTATCAGAGGTTTGTGCACAATAGTTATTTCTTTTGAATTTTTCAATTGAAATAAATTATGACTATTTATATATTATTGTTTTAAATTGTGAAAAATTGTTTGAATGATATTTGATGGATACTTATTGATTGAAAAGCATTGTAAATGGTTTGAAACCACAGCTATCATGTATATTGATTGAATTCCTCGCTAGCTTGTCTAGTGGGATGAATTGAATTCCCTCTCTGGCTGAAGTGTTGAGATGTGTGCCTGTTGAGGACGAATAGAATGAGTACTCATATTATTGGTAGCTAGCTATGTTATTCCTCATTAGCCATCGGCTTTTAGGATGAATTGAATTCCTCATTAGCCATCGGCTTTTGGGCCGAATTGAACTTTGGAACATGATTAAACTGTGTGTGATTTATGGATATGTATTGTGAGATTGTGAAATGGAGTTTAAATTCTTATTAACATTCACTGTCTTTTGAATTTAACTATGTTTTGATTTATTGAGATTTATTGTGAGATTGTGAAATGGAGTTTAAATTCTTTATGACATTCATTGTCTTTGAATTTAACTATGGTTTAAGTATCCATTATTTATATGACTTATGATTTGTGATTTAAAGTTGTATTTGATTAATGTTGTGCACCACTGAGACAATGGCTCAGCGATAGCTTTTCATTGCTGTCGCAGATAGACAGACTGACAGGGCAGCAGACTAGGTTGCTAGTGCTTCAGTGAGAGATCATCGGGTATATTAAGTATACCATATTTTGCATTTTGTATTGTAATGTATGTTCACTGTATGTATATAGTGTTCTTGGTTTTGAGCAGTTGTAAACTAAAATTGTACATTGAAGTTGTAAAATAAATTGTGAATTATTTTGGCTTGTAAAATTAGTACTATATTTCTTTTATCTCAGCTTTTGAAAATACTAAAAAATTATTATGGATTTGAGTTGAGAAACATATTGTGTTGATTAAATGTTTTAGTTTGAGATTGAGAAATATATTTGAAGTGCTTTTTACAGGTTTTTGAAGAACTGTTTTATTCAAAATACAGATGGCACTCTGCCAAAATTTTTACAGAAATTCCTAATAATTCAAATGTGTTAGCTGTTTCATTTCAGTTCAAAAAAAATTTTAACACCTGTAAATAGTGCTCACTACTGTAAAAAGAAGTAAGAAAAGTTTTAAAATCCCTTGTAGTGTGCTTAATGGGTTATTAGTAGACGAAGTTGGTAATTCATTAGGTATACTACGGGATCATGTTATGCCTTACGGAGGGGTAGGGTGTGACAATGTTTATTACAGCTTATTAGTTGTTCTGTTGCACACCGGGAGACACATTGTGACCGATGGTGTGATGACCCGAGGTACTTGGTACCCAGTGCCAGTTTACCCATTTATCCAGTCTAGTCATCCAGTATAGGTTACTTGAGCAACCAAAAATGAAAGTTGATAAACTTAATGAAATAATTGATATAACAAGTACCAAATAAATAGACTAGAAGTAATTACCAAAAATTTGTCTGCATGAGACATCAATATATACACTGCATGTTCATTTCTTTTTAGTTCTTTTTATTTTATTATTGGCACCACTAAATATTATTGCTTAGCGCGTTTCTTTTTGCCACGCGTAGGTTCTGGAAAGATTGACAGAGAGCCCAGTAGACCACAAATTGGGATAGGTTGTTCACAGTTCTGCATAGTGTCCGTGTCACCTCACAGACTTCAGTGCATTGGTAGGACACTAGGTCCCATTTTGTTATTTTGTACTGTTTGTATTTTGTAATTAAACTTTTATTTTCTCATATATAGTTGAAACTCATGTAATATATTTTGGTATTAATGCAAATTTTTGTAGTTTGTGTTTATAAATGAAAATTGAGTATTTATTTATGATTTGTACATGATTATCATGTGAAATGAATGAATGATAAATAGAAGAAATTTTTAGAAATTGTTGACGAATATTGAGATTATGTTGATATAATGGAGTTTGAGAATGATTGAGATGTATTGGAAGTGTTTTTTTCATAGGTTCTGAAGAACTGTTTTCTCCATTTTTAGCTGGTACTCTGCCGGATTTTCTATAAAATTTTTGAAACCTCAAATTAATTTATAATTTCAATAAATGATCTAAATGAGATCAATTTCATAAATTTTACTTAATAATTATAAATAAATAAATCAATAATGGATAATAATAAATGAGATAAAATATGGTCTTCCGGCATACTGTGTGGCATATCTTGCTCGGTTACATTGTAGACGGGTAAGAGGTGTCATAAAATCCAAATGGTCAAAATTTTTACCTAACTTTGAAACTTCAAATAAACGTTTTAATACTCGCAAAAAATGCTCACTACCTTCAAAAAGTAAGAAAATTATTTTAAAATCCCTTGTAGTGTATTTAATAGGTTATCGGCAGGTGAAGTTTGGTAATTTATTAGGTATACTACGGGATCATATTATGTTTTACATAGGGGTAAGGTGTGACACACATACCACATTTTGGGTTACAATTGTGTTGGCATTGATTGCCAATTGGAATTCCAAACTCCTTAAGTGAAATTCCAAATTTTCAATTTTGGGTCACTTCGTTCTACTATTCCATTGGGCCTTCTACAGTGGAAATTTGGCCAACTTTCCTTCATCAAAGTTGTTCCTTTATGTCTTAGCTTTAATTCCATTTTTGAATTACTCCATTTGGAGTTTTGTAGCTCAAGGTATGCCCATTTAACTATAACTGGCAGGATTGGTAAAATTCCAGAATTCTAGGAAAATTTTAGGTTCTAGCAGATTTGGTGATCCAATTTTGGTTGGCAATTTGTTTTGGTTATGATAAGAATTTGGGATTGTATTCTTCATGAAAGTTATTCTACTATGTCATATCTTTCCAATGGTATAAAAATCAAGTCATTTGGACCTTTCTACACCAAGTTATGACCATTTGAACATGCACTATTCATAAAGTCAGTTTTACCCAATGGCAGGGTACCTAGTCCGAATTTAACCAAATTTTACACTAACTTATGATCAGTTTTAGGGCAAGGTTTCTACATGAAAATTGTTGCTTTGGGTCTTAATTTTCATCTTCAATTGGCCTCACACCAATTGGAGCAACAGAATTTCAATTATGGGCATTTGAGTGGACCAAGGTCAAGCTGTCCAGAATTGGACATTACCACATTCACAACTCAAGTCCATTCCATGCATTCAATCACACTTCAAATCACACCAATTGACCAATTTAAGCCTCAATTAGGCCAATTGGCATCAATTCACTAAATCCCCAAAATTTTCTCCAAAATTTTCAATTGTCAAGAGCCCTAATTTTGAATTTAATTAATTTTTGCCAATTAAACCATATTAATCATTCTCACATACTTGCTTAAGCTTAATCACATCTTTAATTTCATTCAATTTCATCAAACCTAATTCCCCTCCATGATAGCCGAAATTTATGGTCTTCCCAACATGCATAAATTTTTCCCTTTCTAAGTGAATTTTTACTTACTCATATTATTTTTCCTAAGTATAATCAATTTAACTTAAGGAAAGAGACTTACCTCACTTGAAGAATTTCAAGCTTCTTAAATTCTTCACTTTTCTTCAATTTCTTTCTCTCAATCTTCTTTCCAAGACTCATAACCAAGTTTTAATTAAGGGGAACTAGGAAATTTATGGCTAAAATAGGTGGTTGTTCAAGCTCAAAATGAGCATTAATGGTGGAAGAAGGAAAAAGGAAGATAGAGATGAGAGAGAGGAGGGACGGCTACAAAAGGTGGAAAAAGAGACAATTTTTTTTATTTTAATTTTTGTTCTTATTTTATGTGTAATTATCCCCATTCTTAAATAATTAGAAATTAAAATGAGTATTTATGTCATGCTTACCTCATTTGATGATGTCATAATTTATGTTTTTTAATTTCTTTTCTTTCCCTTTCCTACACCTCTTCATGTGTTTAATTATTTTTCATAAATTTAATTTCCTACATTTTAATGGATAATGAGGCCATGAGTCACCTCTAAGGGTGAATTGACTAAATTGTCCTGATAAGTGCATAATTTATTAATTTTATTTTTATCACATTTAATATTTTTAGTGTGTTTTTTTATGTTTAATTCAGTTGGTTAGGCATTTCATATCAATTAGGCATATTTTTAGATAGTTGCTGGAATAATTGTGTTAAATGGAGAAATTTTCAGCATTTGCATTAATGTGACCTGTGCTGTGTTTTTCAAGTGTTTCTGAATTTGTGGGTCTCCAAATTGAGTGTTGTTTAATCCATTGAAAAGCTAAGATAGAGCATTATAAATGATAAAAAGGGACCAAAGCCCAAATTAGTCTCCAAGGTTGACAAAATGAGCTATGGATCTATTGCAAAAGCCCACACTTGATTGTCACAACCAGTTTCAGTATTTATTTTGTATCTAGAGTTCTAGAGGTCCAAATGAAGCAAGCCCAAGCCCAATTGAACTTTAAGAGCCACCTCTACAACTTCTATGAGGGGCTAGAAGCAAGATAAGGCCATTTTAATTGTCAAAAATGGCAATAAAGTCGTCACTATGGGCTGGACCATCTGTCTGAACCTGTCTCAATTTTTTAGCCATAACTTAGGCTGTAGACCTTAGATTTAGTCAAATGAGTACCCGTTGGAAAGCTAAGAAATAAGGCTACAACTTTCCTGAAGTGGGCAGAGAGAGATTCGGAAAGGAAGTCACTGAAAATTGGCCTTGATTTCAGAGACGTGAATGCAGGCTGAAAATCTGTCTTTAGAATTTTAAAACTTTTCCTAGTTTGGTTCCTATCTTTGGGATTAGGTTTTTGATTATAAATGCGTCTTTGGAAAGCAGCTAAAACACATCCAATTCGGACCTTCGTTCTCCATAGAAGACCTTTATTCTCCATTCTCTTTTTAGATTTCTTCTTTATTTTTCTTTATTTTTCTATAAGCCATGAACATGAGTGGCTAAGTTTTTAATTCAGTTTAAGGGATTTATGTTCTTTTGCATGATTTGTGAGACCAGGTTCTTAATTTAAATTTATGTCTTTTTTAATATCTATTGCTTCTTGATTTCATTGTCTTCAATCCATTGAACGATTTGCTAAAAAGGCCTATTAGTTAATTGTTTGATGTGATAAATTGCTAGTTCGTCTTCATAATCCGTAATTGTTGTGTAAGATTGAACGTGAGTAAAAATTAGGTTTTATTTATTATGATCCAAGATTTTGATAATAACCTAAGGAAAGAATAGGATGAATTAAATGATTTATGCTTTATAAATTATTATTCAGCTTAACTACTTCCTGTTCTTAAAGCAGTTATTAATTTGATGAGGTTGCTTAATACCAATTCAGTTAATAATTAGAGTCAATAAGAGTGTTGGGCTCGAATTGATGAGTATAGGAAAGATAGGGGTTTTACCTCACTATTTGGTAAATCTACATTAAGTATTCAATAAGGCATAACTGTATTTCTTTTGTCTATGATCGAATCAATGCATTGGAATGCGAATTACCTTGGACTGAAGTTTGTTTAATTTGAGAGTTTCATATTTAATTTTAGTTTTTAATTTCTGATTTTTAATTTCTTTTTTGGACTGTGAATTATCCCCCCCCCCCACCCTTTGTTTCTTTCTTTTTCCATTACACAAGTGCACGAAATTTAGTAATTCAGTCTCTAGGGTTCGACCTAGATTTACCACTTACTATAGAAAATATTTTATAACTGGTAATTCCAGTTAATTTAAATTTTGGTGGATTCGATAACCATCAAGAATTTTAGCACCGTTGCGAGGGACTAAAGTTTATTGGAATTCGTGTTTTTGGTGTTAGGATATTCCGTTATTAATTTTGTTTATGAGTTGTTGCTGTTTTTAGGTTTTTGAGAAAAAAAAATTTACGGTGTTACTATTCATTAAGAATTTTGGTTGAATTAGGAGGGTGGCCCATACCTATTTTGAAGGAAATGACGCTCTAATCAAGACCAATCAATTCATAGGATTCCTTGGCCCCACCCTCTTGAGGCTAAATTTGATTGTTTTCTAGGCTTTTGAGGCATTTTTTTATTTTTACTTTGATTTCTTTTTGTTTATGACAAGAACTTCTCAATCTGGTGAGTTGATCTTTGATCCTGAAGTAGAAAAAATAGCTAAACAGTTGAGAAAATTGGCTAAGCAGGCTAAGCAGATTCCGAGTACATCTAAAGGAGTCCAATCTCCAAGGGAGTTAATTTCGGATTCAAATTTGGATTCAAATTTTGAAAACGAAACCATGGCTGCTAGAACCTTAAAAGAGTTGGCTGCTCCTGATCTAAACAAACCGCCTTTGTGTATTCAATACCCTGCCTTAAATGTCTAGACTAATCCATTTGTTGCCTAAGTTTCATGGTCTTGCAGGTGAGGATCCATATAAGCATTTAAAAGAATTTCATGTTGTGTGTTCCAGCATGAAACCTCTAGGAGTTTCAGAGGATCAAATCAAGCTTCGAGCTTTTCCCTTCTCACTGGAAGGCACAGCTAAGGATTGGTTATATTACCTTCCTTCCGGATCTGTTGACTCATGGAATGGGATGAAGCAGATATTTCTGGAGAAGTATTTTTCTGCTTCCATTGTTGCCAACATAAGAAAAGAAATTTGTGGCATCCGGCAGTACAATGGAGTGAGCTTGTATGAGTATTGGGAACCATTTAAGAAACTGTGTGCAAGTTGTCCCCATCATCAAATAAGTGAGCAGCTTTTGATTCAGTATTTCTATGAGGGACTTCTACCAATGGACCGCAGTATGATAGATGCTGCTAGTGGAGGAGCTTTGGTTAACAAAACACTAGATGAAGCAAGGAGGCTGATTACTAACATGGCAGCAAACTCTCAGCAGTTTGGAATGAGAATGGATCACACACCCATGAAGGTTAATGAGGTAAGTACATCTAACCTTGAGAAACAGATTTCTGATTTAACTTCTTTCGTGAGGCAATTGGCTGTAGGGAAAATGCAAACTATTAAGGTATGTGGGGTTTGATCGGGTTCAGGTCATGCTACTGACATGTGTCTTGCATTACAAGAGGATGAATCAATGCAATATGTTAATGCAGTAGGAAATTATGGACAGCCACACATGTATGATCCCTTTTCCAATACTTATAATCCAGGATGGTGAGATCATCCTAATCTGAGTTATGGGAATCAACCAGTGCAAAACCGATACCAGCAGCAGAGACAAGTGAATCAACCACCTTCGCCTCCCTCAAATCAAGGTATGTCACTTGATGAAATTGTTAAGGCTTTGGCTAACAATGCACAACAGTTTTAACAAGAGACCAGAAATAGCATTCAAAATATAGAGAGACAGATTGGTTAGTTAGCTTCATCTGTGAGCAGACTTGAGACTCAAGGTTCTGGAAAGCTTCCATCACAAATAGTCATGTACCCCAGAGAAAATGAGAGTGCTATAGTGTTGTGGAGTGGGAAAGAAGTTGATAACCAGACTCCAAATGAGGCAATGAAAAGGAAGAAGCAAGGAGAAAAAGAGTCAGAAGTTCCTGAAGTTGAGGTAAATACTGAACCCAAACTGAATAAGGTTAATAATTATAATCTTCCTCCATTCCCATACAGGTTGGCTAAAAATAAGAAAGAAGAACAAAAGAAAGAAATTTTGGAGACTTTCAAGAAGGTAGAGATTAATATACCTTTACTTGATGCTATCAAACAAGTTTCCAGATATGCCAAATTCCTTAAAGAATTATGCACTACAAGACGCAAGTTTAGTACTAATGAGAAGATCAGTGTGGGGGAAAATGTGTCGGCATTAATTCAGCAAAAATTATCCCCTAAGTGTAAGGATCCGGGTTCGTTTTCTATTCCCTATAAAATAGGTGATTCTATATTTGAAAGTGCAATGGCAGATTTAGGAGCATCTATTAATGTTATGTCAAATTCAGTTTTTCAAACTTTAAATTTGGGTCCTTTGAAAGAAACCAATGTCATTATTCAGTTAGCTGATCATTCTAATGCTTACCCATTAGGAGTAGTTGAGGATGTGTTGGTACAGGTTGGAGAATTCATTTTTCCTGTAGATTTTTACATTCTAGATATGGATAATAGTGCTCTTTCATCAAAGTCAGTTTTGATCTTGTT
This sequence comes from Hevea brasiliensis, assembly GCF_030052815.1. Classification (NCBI taxonomy): domain Eukaryota; kingdom Viridiplantae; phylum Streptophyta; class Magnoliopsida; order Malpighiales; family Euphorbiaceae; genus Hevea; species Hevea brasiliensis. The sequence continues at coordinate 99,012,414 of NC_079503.1, read as the reverse complement.
TGGAAAACCTTTCCTAAAAAATACCAAGACAAAAATTGATGTGGATGAGGGTACCTTAACTATGGAGTTTGATGGAGAGACTATTAAATTTAATATCTTTGATGCTATGAAGTATCCTACTGATGATCATTCTGTCTTTTCTATTGATGTTGTTGATATATTTGTGCAGGATGTGTTTGAGTTAAGCATGGAGGCTGAGTTAGAATATAAGGCTATTAGACATTTTAACTTGAATTTAGATACTGCTGGTGTGGAAAGAAAATCACAATTGCATAAATTAGAGGAAATTCGCCTTAAGACTTATGAAAATTCTAAGATCTGTAAAGAAAAGACAAAGGCATTCTATGACAAAATAAAGAAGCAGTTTGTGATTGGGCAAAAAGTTTTATTGTATAATTCCATATTGAAGCTGATGCCTGGTAAGTTGCGTTCTTGTTGGATTGGACCCTTTGTTGTTACTAATGTGTTTCCTTATGGTGCAGTTGAAATTCAAAGTTTAGGAACTAACAAAGTATTCAAGGTCAGTGGTCATGAACTCAAGCCATTTTATGAAGGGTTTCAAGAGCATTCAGTGGATTAAGGAGCTTTGCCATGTCGAGCTAACGACGTTAAACAAAGGCGCTACTTGGGAGGCAACCCATGGGTGGCTTGTTAGCCACAATCAGATTTGTTTTCTTTCCCTTATTTTATTTTATTTTCCAGCATTTTTTTTCTTTTCTTTTGCATTTGGGCTTTACATTGGGGACAATGTAAGTTTTAAGTGTGGGGAAGGAGAAATTTATTGTTGCAATCTTTTTAATTGTTTAAAAAAATAATAATAAAATTAAAAATAAAATAAAATAAAATAAAATATATTCTCATAAGCTTGATTCATGATTCTATATTAACTCTCGGAGAGAAGTGCTTTGTCCTTGAAATGACTTTTCTATTTTAAGTTAAAGTTTTGAGATTTTAGGCAAGGTAATAGTAACTTTAATAATGGATTTTCCCTCTTCTCCATACCACAGAGCAATTTTTTTTTTCGCATAAATCATTTAGGCTTGATGTAATGGTGAAATGATTAGTTATGTGTGCTTTAAACTAATGTCATGCATATTTTAGAACTTTGTTTAATCTATCAGGGAACTTTATAATATGTAGATGCATAAATTGAGGGAAATAAAAGGTTGAACTTGAAAATTGCTCTGCTATTTTAGTTAAGCAAACTAACCAGGGGTCTTCATGAACCCCATGTTGATTCTCAGGCCAAAAGCTAGCTAGGATATGAGCAAGGTACATTTTTTAACGGTGACAGTTGAAAAAAAAAAGTAACTGTGACAAGAGAGAAGTACCAATTTCAAAAAAAAAAAATATATATATATATATATATATATATATATATATATATATATATATATATATATATATATATATATATATATATAAAAGGGTTGGGGGGGGGGGGGCATTTCTATCTCCCTTAAGATTTGCAAAGAGCTATAATTGTTGTGCCTTAATAAATTAGCCTTGTGTTTTGGTATGTATTGACTTAAAATTTTATGAAACTTCAATTGTGTGATCTTAATTGATTTTAAGCCTTTTGTTTTGTGTTGGAAAGTTGTTGATATATTTGTATGGTGTTGATGGAATTTATTGTGATGGTTATTACCTTACTTGCCTCTTCTTTCAAACTTTTAATCTTTTCTTAGAGGATGTTGTGATAGGGTGAAGTTAAGGAACTTCTAAGTGGAGTTGATTGAGAATTTAAGTCATGCTTGAGGACAAGCATGGAATAAGTGTGGGAGAATTTGATAAGTGCATAATTTATTAATTTTACTCCCATCAGATTTAGTGTTTTTTTATGTTTAATTCAGTTGGTTAGGCATTTCATATCAATTAGGCATATTTTTAGATAGTTGCTGGAATAATTGTGTTAAATAGAGAAATTTTCAGCATTTGCATTAATGTGACCTGTGCTATGTTTTTCAGGTGTTTCTAAAGTTGAGGGTCTCCAAATTGAGTGCTGTTTAATCCATTGAAAAGCTAAGATAGAGCACTACAAATAATAAAGAGGGACCAAAGCCCAAATCAATCTCCAAGTATGACAAAATGAGCTATGGATCTATTGCAAAAGCCCACATTTGATTATCATGACCAGTTTCAGTATTTATTTTGTATCTAGAGTTCCAGAGGTCCAAATGAAGCAAGCCCAAGCCCAATTGAACCTTAAGAGCCACCTTTACAACTTCTGTGAAGGGCTGGAAGCAAGATAAGGCCATTTTAATTGTCAAAAATGGCAATGAAGTCGTCACTATGGGCTAGACCATCTATCTGAACCAGTCTCAATTTTTGAGCCATAACTTGGGCTATAGACCTCGGATTTAGGCAAATGAGTACCCATTGGAAAGCTAAGAAATAGGGCTACAACTTTCCTGAAGAGAACAAAGACAGATTCGAAAACAAAGTTACTGAAAATCGGCCTTGATTTCAGAGACGTGAATGCAGGCTGAAAATCTGTCTTTTGAATTTCAAAACTTTCCTAGTTTGGTTCCTATCTTTGGGATTAGGTTTTTCATTATAAATGTGTCTTTGGGCAGCAGCTAAAACACATCCAATTCAGACCTTCATTCTCCATAGAAGACCTTCATTCTTCATTCTCTTTTTAGATTTCTTCTTTATTTTTCTTTATTTTTCTGTAAGCCATGAACATGAGTGGCTAAGTTTTTAATTCAGTTCAAGGGATTCAAGTTCTTTTGCATATGTGAGACCAGGTTCTTAATTTAAATTTATGTTTTTTTGAATATCTATTGTTTCTTAATTTAATTGTCTTCGATCTATTGAATGATTTGCTAAAAATGCCTATTAGTTAATTGTTTGATGTGATCAATTGCTAGTTCATCTTCATAATCCGTAATTATTGTGTAAGATTGAACTTGAGTAGCAATTAGGTTTTATTGATTATGATCCAAGTTTTCGATAATAACCTAAGGACACAATAGGATGAATTAAATGGTTTACGCTTCATAAATCGTTGTTCAGCTTAACTACTTCCTATTTTTAAAGCAGTTATTAATTTAATGAGGATTGCTTGATACCAATTTAGTTAATAATTAGAATCAATAAGAGTGTTGGGCTCAAATTGATGAGTATAGGGAAGATAGGGGTTTTACCTCGCTATTTGGTAAATATATGTTAAGTATTCAATAAGGGATAACTGTATTTCTTTTGTCTATGATCGAATCAATGCATTGGAATGCGAATTACCTTGGACTGAAGTTTTTTTAGTTTGAGAGTTTCATATTTAATTTTAGTTTTTAATTTCTGATTTTTTCTTTAGACTGGGAATTACCCCCCCCCCCCTAACCTTTGTTTCTTTCTTTTTCCATTACACAAGTGCATGAAATTTAGTAATTCAATCTTTATGGTTCGACCTAGGATTACCACTTACTGCAGAAAATATTTTATAACTGATAATTTTAGTTAATTTAAATTTTGGTGGATTTGACAACCATCATGCCCCTTACTAGTCTAATCTGTTTTTCCAATAGCATTAAATTGCTTCCAGAACTCTGGTTCAATTATTTAAACTGGTTCTCTATTCTTTTCTGTGGTTTTCATATTTTCCCTAGCTTCACAATTATCCCTAGGCCTGGAGTGTCACAGTGTCCCACACAAAATTTGGGTAGCAATTGAGCTCGCAGTCACTTCCCGGTGCGGGCTTTTCTGAATGACATAAATATGGTTCTAAACATCTTGACTGTCTGGACAGACACTAGTCACCAGAATAGTAGAATGTTATAGACTGCTTAATATAGTGGTGTTACAATTCTTCCCCCCTTAAATAAATTTCATCTCAAAATTTTATCTGGTATTAATCTCTGAACAGTTGTGGGTGTTGCCTCCTTATATCCTCCTCACAGTCCCAAGTAGCCTCCTGACCTGAATGATGGTTCCACAGCACTTTAACCAATGGTATCTTCTTGTTCCTCAGTTGTTTCACCTCATGTGCCAGAATCTCTATGGGTTCTTCCTTATATGTGAGGTCTGGATTCACCTCAATCTCCTCAACAGGTAGAACATGAGATGGGTCTGATCTATACCTCCTCAACATAGACACATGAAAGACATTATGTATCTTTTCTAGCTCTGGAGGTAATGCCAATCTATACACCAAAGGACCCACTCTTTCCAAAACCTCATACAGTCTAATAAAGAGAGGACTCAGTTTCCCCTTTCTGCCAAATCTCAGCAAGGATACACAGTGTCTTCCATGTGTCCATGTTAAGGAGGAACAGATCTGACCCATCTCATGTACTATCAGTTGAAGAGATTGAGGTAAATCCAGACCTCTCATATGAGGAAGAACCTATAGAAATTCTGGCTTATGAGGTGAAGCAGCTGAGGAACAAACATATACACCTGGTTAAAGTGCTGTGGAACCATCATTCAGGCCAGGAAGCTACTTGGGAACGTGAAGAGGATATGAGGAGACAGCACCCACAGCTGTTCATAGACTAATGCCAGGTAAAATTTCGAGACGAAATTTATTTAAGGGGGGGAGAATTGTAACACCCCTATGTTTGGTAGTGCGTACTACTGTTCCGGTGACCAGTGTTGTCCGGACAGCTAGGATGCCTAGAACTACACTTCGATATGACTGAGGAGACATAAAATAATGAAATACAAGAAAAGAAAATACAAGAAAAACAAAGGAAAAATAATAGCAAAGAAATGTAACCAAGTTAAGCGAGTCGAAAACCCTAGCGATGGGTAACCGTACCGGGAAGTCACGGCGTGGACCGTTGACTAGCCCTGGACCGCGGGGAACCCTAGAAAATATTTTTAGGACTTAAATAGACACCTATTGAAGTATAAATGCCATTAAAAATATCAAAGAAAAATTAATTAATTAGTACAAAGAAAAGTGAGAAATAAAAAAACGGACAAAACCCGGTGTTACCGAAAATTCGGGAATGCAAGCCGAACAGGGGCATTGTGGTCATTGACACCCCGAGTTGTCTTTTGACCTAAATTTCCATTAAAAATAAATAATATTACACTTGAAAAATATAATGAAAAATTAAATTTGGGGTACCTAATGTAAATAGCCAAAAGTGGAGAGTAAATGGAGTAATTAACACATTTAACATATAATATTAATTAAATAAAGTTAGTGGAGAGTTAGTGGGAATTATCTACACCTAAGTGGACAGCCACATCACTCAACATCTTCATCTTCCTCAATTCACTCACCATTGCCGAAAATCCAAAAGCTTTCAATCCTCCCATGGCCACCCAAATGCATGGTTCCTTACACCCATTTTCAAGCTAGATTTTGGTTACTTGTCTTCATTAATTTTGATCCTCACACCAAGGGCAGTAGATAGGCAGCAAGAAAGGAAAGTTTTTGTAGAGTTTTGAAGAATTTCCAAAGTGGTAAGTTTGTGTTTTTTATTATTGTTTAATTAAAGTTTGCAAGGATGTTATGGGTGTTTGATTTATGGAGAAATTTTTGAGGTTTGATGTTGAATGGGAATGTGTACTTTTGGTAGCCATGGAAACACCTTGAAGGCAGTTTATTTATGCTTGTAAGTGGTGAATTAAATGCTTGATTAAATGTATATTGTGTAGGAAATTGTTTGGGTGAGGTATACTTAGTATATATAAATGTGAACTGAAATTTAAAGCTTAGAAATTAATGGAATGTAAATGTACCATTGTGGCAGTTTGTTAGCTCTTGAAGAATGCTAGAATTCATGCTTGGTTTATGGAATAATGATGTTAATTTGTGATAGGGGTTATGGCAGTTTGAGTGCATGTATGATGGTGTGAAGTTGGACATGTAAATGAGCATGAATTGGTGATTGAATTGTTGTAAATTGAGTTGGACAAATTCTGCACTTGTTGGTGCACATTGAATGTAATTGTAAGTTGCCAAAATGACCTATAATATGTTATAAATTATGTTTAGGTTGTGGTACAACCAGAATTGGTTTGAATGTTAAGTTTGGTGAGTATTAAAAGTGATGCTTGATGTGTATGCAAGAATTGCAATAAGGCAGTTTGAGTTTTAGGCCTAGAACTTTAATTGTGTGGCTCTAATTGGTATGAGACCAATTGGAGGTGAAACTAGGCACAAAATGTGCCAACTTTCATGAAGAAAGCTTGCCAAAATTCTGCTTGCAAGGTAGCTTGAAAAATGACCAAATCCGGATTAAGTGCAAATAAGGCCTGAAAATTGACCATTTGGGCAGCAGTTAGTATTTAGGCCATAACTCACTCAAAACAGGTCCAATTGACCTGAAATTTTAACCATGAATAGTTAAGACCCATATCTACAAGTCTTATGAAGAGACCAAAGCCCATAAATGACCATAAGCAAGTCAAACAGCTTGCACAAGTTCGGGTCCAAAAACTAGCCGAACCTAAAATGACCTAAAGTGACCTAAAGTGATCAATTTTGATGCATTTTGACCAGCAATAGTAAAATGACCATAACTTGGTCTACATAACTCAGAATGACCTGAAATTTTGCCCCGCGTTCCATAAGACATAGATCTACAAGTTTGTAGTTTTGACCGAAACTCGAAAACTGAGGGAACTAGGTCGTCCGGCTAGGTCAAACTAGTATCCTAATCCAAAGAAATTGCAAGAAAATGCAGTATACACGGAAATGAACTTGGTAACATGTACCAACCCTAAAATACTATCGAATGTGACATATTAATAACATTAAAACCTAATTTACCTAGAATGCATCGAGGGTCAATATATTAGGTTGACTAAGCAAATATTAGAATTCAGTGAATTAATTATCAAACATTATCGTTAGAGACAGTTTAAATGAGTACTGAAACACTTCAAATTGTGTTTCTCAGTTAGCAAAGACTCAGGAAAAGGGAAGGAAACACTGAGTCAAGGCGAGAGACGATTATCGAGATTTGTGCACTGTGATTATTTCTTTTGAATTTCTCAATTGAAATAAATTATGACTATTTGTATATTATTGTTTTCAATTATGGAAATGTGTTTGAATGGATACTTATTGCTTGAAAAGCATTGTAAATAGTTTGAAACTGTGGAAAAATTGATTTAGTGTGATTTGTGAAAATTTGAAGTAAATTATGAATTGTGTTGCCATTTTGTGAATGAATTTATGACTTTAGAAATTTATTGGATTCTCACGAATCATTTGAATAAAATGTTTGGAATTGATTTTGTGTTCACACTTAGCATGACAGTATCATATCATTTCTTCTCCATTTATGGGGTTGTGATCATTTATTTTCCTTCTCCATTTATGGAGTCGTGATCGTTTATTTTTCTCCCTCTCTGGTTTACCAGTTGAGGTGATCGGATGAGTACTCATTATATAGCTAGCTCCCTTCCTTATTGATTTCGATTAGTGGGGTTGTGATTGCTTTGTCGTGGTGTACAACACGGCATTAATCGGAAATTTTGTGTCATGGCTTAAGTTGTGTATGAATTGGCAACACTGTGTTCGTAAATTATTTGACTAAATTGTGTTATTATGAGCTTTGATAATTTGTGAAATGGAGTTTAAATTCTTATTGACATTCACTGTCTTTTGAATTTAACTACGTTTTGATTACTGAGATTTATTGTGATATTGTATTAAATTCCTTATGACGTTCATTGTCTTGAATTTAACTATGGTTTTACGTATCCATCATTTATATGATCTATGAACTGTGATTTAAAGTTGTATTTGGTTTAATGTTGTGCACCACTGAGACATTGTCTCAAATGATAGCTTTCATTGTCGCCGCAGTAGACAGACGATAAAGCGAGACTAGGCTGCTAGTATATCCAGCGAGAGATTATCGGGTATATTGAGTATCCCACATTTTACATTTTGTACTGTAATGTATGTACACTGTATGTATATTTTTTTCTTGGTTTGAGCAGTTGTAAATTCAAATTGTACATTGAAGTTATAAAATAATTATGAGTTATTTTGACTTGTAAAAATTGTATTATATTTCTTGTATCTTAGTCTTTGAAAAATCACTGTGGATTTGAGTTGAGAAATATGTTGTATTGAGAAATATGTTGGAGTTGAGATTTGAAAATATATTGAAGTGCTTTTTACAGGTTTTCTGAAGAACTATTTTATCCAAAATATAGATGGCACTCTGCCAAAATTTTTACAGAAATTCCAAATAATTCAAATGTGTTAGTTCTATCACTTCAGTTCAAAAAGGTTTTTAACACCTGTAAACAGTGCTCACCACTGTAAAAGAAGTAAGAAAAGTTTTTAAAATCCCTTGTAGTGTATTTAATGGGTTATCAGTAGATGGAGTTGGTAATTCATTAGGTATACTACGGGATCATGTTATGCCTTACAAAGGGGTAAGGTGTGACAAACTTCAACTCTTCTGTGCAGTGTAGCTTCTTAAACACTATTTTCATTCTCTCCAACCACTGCTCTGCTTCTAATGGGACCACTGTACCCTTAAATTCAGTAGCCCCATACTTAATCAATTTATCATATTGCCTGACTGGAGGCTGGGGTTGCACTACTGGTGTTTGCATTAGGGCTTGGGTAGGCATGTTTCCAGCTATTTGTTGGAATAATGTAACCATCTGCTGAGCAAACTGAGCAGGAAACTATGGCATAGGTGGAGCTGGTGCAACTGACCCACTCACATTCTGAAGAGCTGGGGCTTCCCCTTGTGCCTCAGCTTCAACCGATTGCTTAATTGAGTGATCCCCTTCTTCCATCATCAGTTAGAGGGTATTCTACCTCCTGAACAAACAACACAAGGAGATTTTCCTCCATCAGTTCATATTCATAATGAAATACACTGTATGTATCAAACAATGACATTGAGCAGTTGTACTTATCAAAGAAAAATATTCAATTTCACAAGTCAAAACATTCTTTAAAAACTAGCTCAGATACCACTAAAACATGTCACACCTTACCCCTCCGTAAGGCATGTTATGATCCCGTAGTATACCTAATGAATTACCGAACTTCACCTACCGATAACCCATTAAATATACTACTAGGGATTTTAAATCAATTTCAATTTCTTTTTAAAGTGGTGGGTACTTTTGAACAGGTATTAAAAACCTTTGATTGAAGTTAAGTCATAAATCTAATTTTTAATTAATTAAAAATCTCCGCAAATTTTACAGAAAATTCGACAGAGTGCCGTCCGTAATTTGGAAAAATAGTTCCTCAAAAACCTGTAAAAACACTCCCTATATACATTTAAAACCCAACTCCATTATTCTTATCACAATCCATTCTCAATTCAACACCATCTCAAGCAGTTCATAATAAAAATATTTCAAATAAACTAAGCATTTCATTAAACAAAATAAGATATTTATATTACAACATTTACACAAATCAAAAATAATTTACAAAATTTATTATACAACTGCTTGAGTCTAATGTACATACATACAGTGACATATACATCAAAATAAAATTTACAAGGGTATAATCTATATACCCAGTAAAAATCTAAAAAGCTAGTCACTTCAAGTCGCAAGCAGCCTACTCTACTGTTTTATCTACCTCTTTACCTACGACAGCAATAAAAAGCTATCGCTGAGCCAAAGACTCAGTGGTGCATAACTTAAAGAAAATAATAATTTATAAAACAATTAATCATAATTTTTTCAAGGTAAATCAATTTGAATATGAACACATATAGAATCATACTTTATTTCTAAAGTCAGAAAATTTCTTAAATAAACCAAATTTCATTCCATAATCACAAAATAAATTCTGAAAAAAAATCACACAGCTTAATCATGACTCCAATATCCAATTCATCCCACTAGCCAAAGGTTAATGAGGAATACCAAGGCTATCTAGCACAAATATATGAGTACTCATTCAATTCATCCTTAACTGGCACACACCTCAACACTACAACTAGAGAGGGAATACAAAACCAATTCATCTCACTAGGCAAGCTAGTGAGGAATTCAAACATATAGTCATGAAAACTGTTATTTCAAACCATTTCAATAATTATCCAAACCTCAAAATATCCATCAATTAACATACAATTTAATTTCCAAAATTTGGGCAAACAGCATAAAATTCTTTGTCAACCAAATTATTCGATATCCATGAAGTCATAAATAAATTTCATAAATTATTCAATTAAAAATTCAAATTGAAAATCAAATAGAAGTAAATTGTTGTGCACAAACCTCAAATGAGTCACCTCTTGGCCCTAACTCACTTTTTCTTTGTCCTTCTTAGTGTCTCGTTCTACTGAAATACACAATTTAAAGTGTTTTAGTACTCATTTAAATCACTTTTAATAAGCAATCCAACAATTAAAATTTTTATAGCCTTAATCTACCCAATACGATTTATACATTTGAATCATTTGCATTAGGTGTATTTGTGGTTACTATTCATTTAACCAATTGGCTAAAATTTTGACTTTTTCATACTTAATAAGTATATTAGTTCTAATTACTTCCACATACCACATTTTGGGTTACAATTGTGTTGACATTGATTGCCAATTGGAATTCCAAACCACTTAAGTGAAATTCCAAAATTTCAGTTTTGGGTCACTTGGTTCTACTGTTACATTAGACCTTCTACAGTAGAAATTTGGCCAACTTTCCTTCATCAAAGTTGTTCCTTTATGTCTTAGCTTTAATTCTCTTTTTGAATTACTCCATTTGGAGTTTTGTAGCTCAAGTTATACCCATTTAACCATAACTGGCCAGATTGGTCAAATTCCATAATTCTGGGCAAATTTTAGGTTCTGGCAGATTTGGTGATCCAATTTTGATTAGCAATTTGATTTGGTTATGGTAAGAATTTGGGATTGTATTCTTCATGAAAGTTATTCTACTATGTCATATCTTTCCAATGGTATAAAAATCAGGTCATTTGGACCTTTCTATACCAAGTTATGACCATTTGAACATGTACTATTTATATGGTCAGTTTTACCCAGTGGTAGGGTACCTAGTCCAGATTTAACCTAATTTTACACTAACTTATGATCAGTTTTAGGGTAAGGTTTCTACATGAAAATTGTTGCTTTGGGTCTTAACTTTCATCTCCAATTGGCCTCACACCAATTGGAGCAACAGAATTTCAATTATGGCCATTTGAGTGGACCAAGGTCAAGCTGTCCAGAATTGGACATTACCACATTCACAACTCAAGTCCATTCCATGCATTCAATCACACTTCAAATCACACCAATTGACCAATTTAAGCCTCAATTAGGTCAATTGGCATCAATTCACCAAATCCCCAAAATTTTCCCAAAAATTTTCAATTGTCAAGAGCCCAATTTTGAATTTAATTAATTTATGTCAATTCAACCATATTAATCATTCTCACATACTTGCTTAAGCTTAATCACATCTTTAATTTCATTCAATTTCATCAAACCTAATTCCCCTCCATGATAGCCGAAATTTATGGTCTTCCCAACATGCATAAATTTTTCCCTTTCTAAGTGAATTTCTACCTACTCATATTATTTTTCCTAAGTATAATCAATTTAACTTATGGAAAGAGACTTACCTCACTTGAAGAATTTTAAGCTTCTTAAATTCTTCACTTTTCTTTAATTTCTTTCTCCCTATCTTCTTTCCAAGACTCACAACCAAGTTTTAATTAAGGTGAACTATGAAATTTATGGCAAAAATAGGTGGTTGTTCAAGCTCAAAATGAGCTTTAATGGTGGAAGAAAGAACAAGGAAGAGAGAGATGAGAGAGAGGTGGGACGGCTACAAAGGTGGAAGAAGAGACAATTTCTTTTATTTTAATTTTTGTTCTTATTTTATGTGTAATTATCCCCGTACTTAAATAATTAGAAATTAAAATGATTATTTGTGTCATGCTTGCCTCATTTGATGATGTCATAATTTATGTTTTTCAATTTCTTTTCTTTCCCTTTCCTACACCTCTTCATGTTTTTAATTATTTTTCATAAATTTAATTTTCTACATTTTAATGGACATTGAGGCCATGAGTCACCTCTAAGGGTGAATTGACCAAATTGCCCCTTACTAGTCTGATACGTTTTTCCAATAGCATTAAATTACTTCCAGAACTCTGGTTCAATTATTCAAATTGATGCTCTATTCTTTTCTGTGGTTTTCACATTTTTCCTAGCTTTGCAATTATCCCTAGGCTGAGGGTGTCACAATGTCCCACACGAAATTTGGGTAGCAGCTGAGCTCTCAGTCACTTCCCGGTACGGTCACCAATCGCTGTGGCATTGGCTCATTTAATCTTTTATGCTTTGTTTTTCTTATTTGTATTTCTCCTTCATATAATTTCTATTAATTTTTATTTAGGGCTTTTCTGAATGACATAAATATGGTTCTAAACATCCTGACTGTTCGGATATACACTAGTCACCGGAACAGTAGAATGTTATAAACTGCTTAATAGAGGGGTGTTACAAGGCCACTACTTCAAGCTCTCGCATATGTTCTCCAAGTTGCCCAATTAATCCTTTCCTGCAAAAGAAATGGGATTTTGGATGGCTTCAAGCTCTATTGGCTCACCCTCACCTTTGGAAAGCATAGCTACCATAGCCAGAAGATATTTCATGTAAGCATGGGATTTTGGGAGGCCTCAAGCTCTATTGGCTCACCCTCACCCTTAGAAAGCTTAGCCATCATAGCTAAAAGATATTTCCTGCAAGCGTGAGATTTTGGGTGGCCTCAAGCTCTATTGGCTCACCCTTACCGGATATAGCTAGGCTACCACAGCCAATGATATTCAATTTTCTCTTCCAACGCGTCAATGTGCTTTTCTCAATGCTCAAAGAGCAAGGCGGACTGACTCAAGCTCTATTGCCAGCCCTCTCAAAATTGTCATGGGGTCATTACCCTCTCTCCAAAAGATACAGCTGATGAAGTGTGCAGCATCCCACTTGGGATCATTACCCTCTCTCCAAAAGATGCAACTAAAGGAGCGTGCAGGACCCGCATTCTCAACCAATGTGTAACTCAGTCACCCTACCTATTCCTCTCAGAGCGCTTGGCATGACAATCAATGGGAGGAACTCAGTTACCCTGCCTACTCATTTTTAGAGCGCTTGGCGTGACAATCATTGAAACATCCATTGCCTTTAGTGAAATCACTTTGATCCCTTTTCTCTAGGGTGGTAATACATGCACAGTAGATTCCTTCATTCTCTCCACCATTCATGGATCGGTGGTTGCTCTGATACCAATTGTCACGGGCCCAGGTTTTAGCCCTCACTTGGAATCGTGCGGCACTTGGCTTGAACTCTTTCAAGACAAGTCAACCAAGAGAATCTATTCAATAAGATGAATATATTAGCATGGCTTGGTAAGCCAATCGGGAAAAATATCACAAGCATCGCATATGAATAAGCATCTTAAGCATAATAAAGAACAAAACACTAATATATCAAGAACAGGCTACTTCTTTCATTCATTAGTCACAGTCGGTATAATTAAGTTGGTTATCCTTACATCACTTGTAGGCAGGGGGGAACCTACAAGAAGTAGCGGGACAAGAACTCACCATGCCAGTGGCTAGCTATACCGGTCGCTCCACGATAGTCAACTAGTCACTCCCCCCTAAAGAGTGTTAGGAACACAATGGGGTGTGGCAGGAGGAGACATCACTATGCTTGAGCCATCACATTCCTAATATTACATAAATGAAATTAAATACAAAATATCCCTTTTAGTCCCTGAAAATTACAATTTACTTTCTGTTGAACCTCCAAGTGCATCCCCTATTGAACCTACTGCTGCCCCTACGCAGCAATAGGAAGCCTCTCTAAAAGATCACCAAGCAAGTGCTCCATCTCAACTATCTGCAGCTGCTGCCCCTGCAGCCAAGAAAGGTAGAAAAAGAACTAAGTCGACCGTGTCAAATCCATATCAGTTACCAGCTGTTGCTCTTCAACCACCATCTGGTGAAGATGAGCCACAGAAGGATGATCAATTGGCTGACCAAGAATCTCAGCCCCCTGCTGCTAAACCCACCAGGAAGAAGTTGGTGCCTTCCAAATCCACTCGTAAGAGCAAAAGACTAAAATGATTCCCATCTAATCTGGATTTTTAGTTTCCTATCTGCATTTTTAGTTTACTAGTCTGTTTGCTACTATTGGTTTTTAGTTTGCTACTGTTTACCTTACTGTTTTAAATTTGGGCTAACATAATTCTTTTTGGGTTATTTTCTCCTGTTTCCTTTTTGATTGATGACAAAAAGGGGGAGAATAGGATGGATAGGATGGATATGAATGTGTTGATACTTGTGTTGATGGATATGGATATGTGAATATGTGTTTATAGGATGGATATGAATGTGTTGATACTTATGTTGATGGATATCTGTTTATACCTATGTTTATACTTGTGACAAATGGAAATTCTTTTTGAAAATATTGTGAACATGCTTTATAGCATAAACTCAGGGGGAGTTTTTGCACAGCGAATAAATTTCTTGGAAATTATGTGCATATATTTAGGGGGAGCATTTTCACATACTCACATAAACTTTCACACACTTTTATTTTTTATTATTGATTCAATTGAGTTTTTTCATCATCAAAAAGGGGGAGATTGTTGACCCCGTGTAGCTCAAAATGAGCATTGATTTTGATGATAACAAAAGTCAAAGAGAATCTATCTAACCCAACTTTAAAGTGATGTGTAGATTTTTTGTCTTATTCCTAAAGTATCTTTGAAGTTGCATCTAAGGAGAAAGGATACTCAAAGGCATTTCAAGACAAATCCAAAATGAGAAAAGAATAAGACTATGAAAGCCAAGACTCAAAGAAAAGGTATGAAAGTCATAGAGTTAGAGATTGAGTCTTAGGACTTATGTGAAAAGAATATATGAGAATTTAGTCAAATGGAGCTCAAAAATGAAATTATATTTTCTGATTACTTTTTCTCATCATGACCTTGGACACTACTATTGGAACATTTTTTTAAGGTCTAAATCATTTTATTTAATATTGCAAGTTGAGACATGCAGCTGTTGACTTAGTTTGCTAACTGGTTTGCTAAAATTTTTAGTTTGCTAATGTGTTTGCTAAAAAATTATTTTACTAACCAATTTACTAACTATTGCCAAAATTTCATTAGTTTGCTAAATGATCAGAGCTGCTCAACTTCGCACCAAAAGGATAAAATAACGGCCATTTTGTCTTGGGCAGTGTGTATAACGTTCCAAAAAGGTTTCAAATGGTCTAAAATGATTTGGGACTATAAATACACCTTCTTTACTTCATTTACATTCGATGAAATCTTACATTTGAACTCCAACTTTGATTTTTCATTTATTGCTTTCATTCAAGAGCTTTAAAGTCTTTGAGCTACCATTGGCAAATCAACTCATCTCTTCTTTATAGTTTGATTTGTATTGAGTTAGAGTGAGTGTTAAAACATTAAATTGCATTTAAGAGAGGTTGTACAAGCACCTATTGAAGCTTGAGAGAGTAAGTGCTTGAGATAGCATTTGTGAAGGTTTCAAGCTACCTTGGTAAAAGCTTGGTGTTGAAAAGTTGTAAAGGGCTTTTGGTCTCTTGCCTTCAAAAGAGCAAATAGTGGAGATAAGACTCAAAGAGGGTTCTTTGAGAGAGTGGATGTAGGCTAGTTAAGCCGAACCACTATAAAAATCATTGTGTTTGATCTCTCTAACCTTGATCTCCTTACTTTTGTGCAATTTAAATTTTTTTTTTATACATGATATTGAATATTGGTTGAATAGATTGAATTGATAAACTTGAGGACATATTGAGTGAAGTTAAGAAATTAGTTGTATATTGTATGATGCATGTTTTTGTTAGATCTTGTTATAAATATTGATTGAGGCTTGAATTGCAACTTAGGAACACATTGTTGAAACTCATATTACTATATAGAAGCACCTAGTTGAACAAAGTCACAATTTTTCATTAGGCTACAAGCAAGAGCCGAAAAATTGTTAAAGTCCAATTCACCCCCCTCTTGGACTATTTTGGGACAACACTTTCCAAACTTCTAACCCCATAACACCTAGGAGCACCCAAACGGAGTAAGAAAGATCAATTCAACATCTTGGAGGTTAGTTGAATTCAATCCCTTCTTTAGTTAGGATTTAATAAGATTAAATGCTAAATACCAATCTTTAATGGCAAATGAACTTTTAATGTATGCTAAAAGTATGTTTTAGCATGCCCATGGGCACTAGAGGTTGGCTAGGTGCATAATTAATTTGGTATGCTAGCATGTAACCCTAGATTAATTTTTGAATTCCAACATACTAATGGCCCTCACCACACTTCCCATGCCTTCATTAATTTCCACCCTTGGATTGAAGTTAGTTAAAATAATTTTGTGCCTTTTTATCTTGACCATTTATTTTTATAAGAATTAATTTAGATGTTAGCATTTAAAGTGAAAATGACAAAATTGGTACAAAGTGATCTTAGCCATCCATTTATTTTAGGGTTTAATTTTGGACCCTTGGATTAGGAGTTGGTTATAGTAATTTATACACTTTAATCTAGGTCCTTCATTTTTGTAAGGAAAAATCTAAACCCTTAGATCAACAATAATAAAAATAAATTTTAGTACACCATTAAATCTTAGTCCTTAATTTATAAAGATTAAATTTTTACTATTGAATTGAGTTGGTTATAGCATTTTAGTACCTTTTAATCTCTACCATTGATTTAATTTGTAAGGATAAATTTTTGACCTTTGGATCAAAAAGTAATAAAAACAAATTTTGGCAAACCATTAGATCCTAGCCCTTAATTTTTAGAGATTAAATGTCCACCATTAGATTAAAAATAGTTAAAGTAAAAAATAAAGACAAATTTAGTACTTTTAAATCTTAACTTTTGATTTAATTTGTAAGGAATAATTCTTAACCTTTGGATCAAAGAAATAAAAACAAAAGAGTCCTAATTTAATTTACAACTTTGATTATTGATCTCTTTAATTTTTGAACATTAGATTTAGAGTTTAAAAAAAATAGTAAAATAAATAAAACAAAAGCAAGATTTGCCACCGCCAGGCACACTGCCCAATGAGGAATCTCATCAGAAGAGGCAGTAATACACTACCAATAATCATGTCCATTTGTAATTAGATATGCACGAATAACCATGCACGGATAGCAACGCAGGGCGGACAAGATAGGACGGGCACGTCGATCAAGTCGCTACTTAAGGTAGCGTCTAGCACCCGATAGTGGTGTAGGTCTTGGTCGCTACCTAGGGTAGCGTCCTGCTGGCCATGATTTTTTAACTATTTTTTTTATAGTTTAGTCCACTTTTTTACAGTTCAGTCCATGCGAGAACCTCTGTCTGTTAGGGCAGGACTTGGTCGCTACCCTAGGTAGCATCCTGCTGGCAAATGATTTTTTAATTATTTTTTTTACACTTGAGTTCACAGAAACTTATTTAATTTTTTTCCAAACACTTAGACACTAGTAATAGTTGAGTCTTCCTCTCTCTCTTTGCCAAGTCATCAAATTCTACTCTCTTTTGGTAAACAATTTATATCTCACCTCTTTTTGATAATTTATTTTTTCATTTACACCCTCTTAATAATTTGCCCAATAAGGAATGGGGAGGTTTAGAGCATTCACTTTTCTAGTTGTCCTCACTCTACATCATATACGTATTCAAGTCAAAGTTATCCTTTTCTCCAAACATTTGTGACCGCTAGCTAAGAAAATCTCTATTTTTCAACTCATTAGATTGAAAAAAAAAATTTCCTTTTAAAACTTTCAAATTTCTTAAAAGTCTTTTCTTTCTTTCAAATACTTAAAAACTATGAAAATTTGAAAACTATAAAAAAATCATACTTAGAAACTTTATTTTATAAAGAAATGCTAGCATTTTTATAGTCGTCGCGATGATGTTGACTTTACTCTCTCTATCATAAATCATCTTTTCATTTTTTTTATCTCTTTAATATTTATATGAGTATAAAATATCATATAATTGACAATTAGGACAAGCTGGGATTTTTTACCATTCCATGCTCAAAATTTCTAATTTCCTCACGTTTACCATATTTCATTTTAAACTTAAGGTGATCCTTCATGTCAATAACAATATGTTTTGATAGAGTGTATTAAAGTTCTTCACTCAAAACCAAATCTATAAATGAATTTATATATATGTTTTTCTACTTTTTTAATGTAACACCCTCACTGTAGCAATTTCGTACATTCAACTGTTCCAGTGACCAATGTCTATCCGGACAGCTAGAATGACAATTAGGTAGTAGACCCCTAAAAAGTTGAGGGACTAATAATGTAATAAAAAAAACCTAGAAATAGAAAAACGCAGCAGACCCCCCCCCCCCCAACTCTCCTTCTCTCTCCTCGACTCCACTCTCCCCCTCACTTTCTCCCTCCCATTTCCGTCCGACCGGCCAGCATCAGTTTCGGCGAGGTACCGCTAGCCTTTCCCCATGTCGGAACAACCACCAAGCGGCGGCAGCACCGAGCAGGAGACAGCAGAAAAAGAGAGAAGGAGAGAGGAAAGAGAGGAGAGAGGGAGAGCGCGCGCGACAGGGGCCCAATTTTGCAGCGTCGCCTCAGCCGACTCCGCCGGCCATTCCAGGTGATTTCAAGTGCCACGAACTCCCAAGATGATGAACTTTCAGATGAGACCAGTGGCACCCCGTTTGGTGGCCGGAGGAAAGAGAACCGGCGAGGGGAAGTTGGAAGAAAATTATATGGGTTTCTCAGTTTTCGGCCACTTTTCCGGCGATCCAACCGTCGAATCAAAAATCTGAGGCCACCGATGGACTCAGGACGATGAGATCTTCGAGATAGGACTAGTCCCGCTCCGATCGAACACCGTTTGAAAAAGGCAATAATCGGTCTAGATCGCTTGGTGAGATTTTCGAACTTTTTCAATTTTCAAAATTTAAAAATAATTTTAGGATAATTATTAACAAAATTTGGACTTTATTTAGGTGCGATCGGATCGAGGATGGCTCACCGGTGCCGGGATCGCATTTTCAGCCAGATCCGACCGCCCGACAGCCTGTCTCAGAACGTAGTCGATATTATAGTCAATCCTAGCATTTTCAGATGTTCTGGACGCGTTCCAGGTGTCAGAATTGACATAGGTAAACGCAAACTCCAAGTTGCTCATTTTCGACTAATACCGATTTAGAATAAAAATTCATAAAATATTCGTGGATGATCAGAAAATTATAATTTCTTTTGCAATAGCCTTATAATATTATTAAGGATGGCGAGGCAAAATTTGAGAATTTTTAGAGCTCGTTTGGGTAGTTTTTGCAAAAGGACTAGTTATGGGGGCTAAATTATAATTTTTCAAATTATGGATTGTTGACTATTTGGGTGGGCCCAGGAGGAGCCTTGTGATGTGATTGAGTTGTGATTGTGTGATTGGCAGATATAGAAGTGTATTTTGAAGCCTTTTTCAGATTTGGTAGGTCCCATGTATAGGAGAAATTCTATCGGATTTTCGGCATGAATTAGGCTGTCTGTTGCCTCTTTAGAGTTTTATTTTGACTTAGTACTAATAAATTTATAATTTAATTATTAAGTGATCGATGTCAACTATTTTCCTCCATCCAGCAGCCGCAATAGTCCTCGGTGTACTATGAGTAAAATATTAATTTTAATTGTAATATTGATATTATTATATGTTCAAGCATGCCCATGCATCACTTATAAATATGTATCTATGTAGTTAAACTCTAGGCACGTTTTATGTTACATTCAAAACTGTTAAAGTGCCATGGATGTTGTTGTGGTAATTTAGAGTAGTGTGCGTGAGTTGGCATGCGTGTGGTATGGTGTTGGCTATGGACAGGACGGGTAGACACGGCTTGAGATCTTCGCTGGGACCCGGTCCTTCGGGGTAGACACGGCTTGAGTTCTTCGCTGGGACCCCGATTTGGTTTATTAAGCGAAAGTTCGGCTTGAGTTCTTCGCTGGCACAGGTTGGATTAAGAGGACTGTATAGGGGATCAGCTCCCATATATGTATTGTTTGACTTTATCGGGTGTGTGAGTGCTCCAGATTACCTTTTTGCTATTATGACGTGAAAATATTGACGATGTTGCGTTTCACTCTACAGGGTGCATTAGCTTTAGTTAGTTATAAAGATTATGGTTAAAATTGATATTTTACTCTCTGAGTCGAACGCTCACTCCTGTTCACCATATTTTTCCATGCTATAGGAGAAGACCTTTTTCAGAATAACCTGTTCCTTTCCTCGCAGTTTATGAAAATAAAAAATTTATTAACTGTATTATTATTATCTAAACTTGTAATTTAGAACTCCGCATGTACTAGTAGTAGCATTAAGCCTGACAGAGACTGCATGAATTTAAGTTTTTGTATTAACAAATGAAAATTTTTTATGAGTCTTGAATAGTTTATAAATGATGTAACAGGGTTGAGCTGGGCTCCCCTAATTTTAGTTTCTGATAATTACTGGGCTAAGTTGGCTCGAAATAAAATTATAATAATTTAATTTAAATTATTTTATATACATATTGGGCCTAAATTGTGGGCCTAGTCATGGGTTTGAGAACAGTAAGGCTTACTACTGGCCTCGGGGGCTTTATGCCGGCCCAGGTCCTAGTGTCTATCCAGCCCATAGGTTGGGTCGTGACACGGCGCCCTAGCAATGAGTAACCTAGTGGGAAGTTGCAGTCCTCTCTGCTAGAAGCCCTAAACCCAGGGAAAAATTCATGAAATAATTTTTGGGACTCCAGAGAAGAGTCATTGAGGTTTCTATGGCATTAGAATGCCAAGAAAAGGCTTAGAAAAAATTTTCGATCAGTACAGACAATTTTGGTTCAATAAGCCAAACGAAGGGCATTTTGGTCATTTCGTCTTCAGAGATGATTTTTTGCCAACTTTTCCAGTTAAATAAATAATTATTTTGACATAAAATATGAATAAATATTGCTAAAAATTTAATTAAAAATGAGTAGAAAAGAAAAAGAAAGAAAATTAGAAATTATGACATCACATGATGTTATTAGTGTGCCTCCACCCAATCACATTGGGACACCTCATTCTAAACCACTTCAAATGAGTAAATGGGCAGAAATTAAAGAAAACAAATCAGTTTTCATCTTCTTTCCCAACCAGCCGTAACCCATTTCTCCTTCCACCTCCATGGATGCTCATCCTTCTCACTAGATTTTCCTTGTAAATACACCATAAAATCCCTACCTTCCTTCATAAAAACTTAATATTACATCTTGAGCAAGTACTTGGCTGCTAAGAAAAGCCAAGAAAGTGAAGGAATTTGGAGTGGAAAAATTCTGCTCACAAGGTTAGTGACCAATCTCTCTTCCTTTCTCTCAATATATGTGTAAGGACTTGATTTAGATTAGGAATTGCAAGAAATTGAAAAGAAAATCATAAGTTATGTACCCCTCTAATTTCGGCAGCCTTATGGTACCTTAGGGTATTAAGGATAAAATTTAATCATAGTTGTAAACGGAAGCAATTGAACATGAATTTGATGGATTAATGCATTGATTGTGTGTCTATAAAGAATTGTAGTTGTTGGAGTTAGGGTTTAGGGCACAAAATTTGGATTTTTCTCATGTGTTGGTGAATGGAAGTTCTAATGGTCAATTAGTGACCATTTGGCTGAGTATAATAAGGAATTGAAGTGAATATGTAGCTTGGGATTTGAGGTTGGGTATGCTGCCTTGAGTGACCTGTAGGACTGGGTGTGAGTTCAACAAGTTTGGGCAGCTATAACTTGAGTTGTGTAGGTTCAATTGGTGCAAGGTCAATTGAACATGAAATTAGACACATAATGGCACAACTTTGATGAAAGAAACCTGTCCAGAAAATAAACTTAGGATGCCCTAAAAATTGACCAAATCCAGGTAATACACATGCTGCCTAGGCAAAATAACCAAATGAACAGTGTTCATTCATTTGGTCATAACTCAGTGTAGAAAGGTCTAATTGACATGAAATTTATATCAATGAAAAGCTTAAACAATTTAGAAAAACTCTCATGTAGAACACAAACTCAAATTCTGGACTTAACCAAATGAAATTGCTAGCTAAAATTGAACTACCAAATCTGGCAGAACCAAAATTGCCCAGAAATTCTGGGTAAAGGCAATCCAACTAGTTATGATGAAATAGCCATAACTTGAGCTAGAAAACTCCAAATGGGGTGATTCAAACACCGGCTCCCTTCAACTGATCAAACAGATCATCAATTCTGGGCAACAGATATTTATTCTTCACAGTTACTTTGTTCAATTGCCGGTAATCAAAACACAATCTTAAAGTTCCATCCTTCTTCTTCACAAACAGCACCGGAGCTTCCCATAGTGACACACTGAGGCGTATGAACCCCTTATCGAGTAACTAAGTGAAATATAACTAGACAGAATAAAGAACAACTTTGATTAATAACATTGGGCCAAATTCTCACTGTAGAATGGCCTAATGGAATAGTGAACTCTAACACCAAAAACTGAAATTTCTGATTTATTCTCCATTGGTTAGAAGCAATGATTGGCAACTAATGCCAACACTTTTGGAAACCAAAATTTGGTAAATCTATGTGATTAAAACTCATGTAACTATTATATATGAGAAAGTCAATATTTTGAATTAAATGACCAAATGAATAGTAACCTTACATGTTAAGTACAAATATTCAAGAAATAACTTTGTAAAATACCCTAGTAGGCCTAGTGTGATTGGTTTGGATTAGTTGGCATACCAATAGAGTTCTGATAGCAGTACTGCGTATGGCTTCATGCCATTCTGTGATATGATAGCCTATGACTATACTGATTATGATGTTATACTTGGCTTTATGCCTTATTGCTTTTATGGCTTATTAGCCATTCTGTCTGCACACTAGGAAACACATTGTGATCGATGGTGTGACGGCCCAAGGTGCCTAGTACTCGGTGCTAGTTTACCCATTTATCCAGTCCGGTCAATTTGTATAGGTTACTTGGGCATGGAAAAGTATAAATGTAATTGAATTGATTATTAAAGGAAGTAAGGAAATTAAATATCAAGATAAAGAACAAGAATGATTACAATAAAAGAGGCTCAAAATCATCAAGAAAACGATTAATAAAATGCTAGAAAGAGTTAATATCATAAATGTAATTAGCCTTCGACTTAACAATAAGTTAAGAATATTAGCAACTGAAAATATTAGCAATTAAATAAATGAGGAAGAATATTTAAAATGAATTAGATTAGTTATTTAGCAGAAAGAATTGAAATGAATTGAAAAGATATTAAAATTTAATTATTATGAAAGAATTGAGCGCTTCTGAAGAGGAATAAATTAGAACAAAGAATAGTTAATACTAGAAGTATTATATGAAATTAGATTAAATTCCAGAGTATCCAAATTTTGATCAATTTCTTTTTTTTTTTATTGTTATATTATTGCACCACTAAGCAGCAATGCTTAGCGCGATGGATTTGTTTCCTCGCACAGGTACTGAAGGTAAAGCCAACGAACATTAAATAGAGATTTTTTATTTCTGATCTACAGAAGTGTCTAAAGTATTCAAGGTTGTCACCTCCTTAGCAATACATGTAGATAGGGCCCATATAGTTTATAATTTATATGTTGTATAAAATGCTTAGTTATAGTATTGTAATGTAGAGTATGAAAATGTAATTAATAGATATGTGATGTAAATTAATAAATCGGTTAATTCATATGTAATTAAATTATATATCATGTCAATTAATGAAGATTGAAAATTTTCATATATGAGTTGAGCATGAATGGGAATGTATGAAAATGGATATGAATGAAATTGTATAGATTTGAATACGGAATTGAAATATATAGATGATGCATGAAATGATGAGATTTTTATTTTAAAATATTATTGAATTTCAAACTGGTAAATAGTGCAACACATCAAACGCTAATAAAATAGGGGAAACTCCGTTAGTTTCTCCGTCAAAAAATAATTGATATTAAAAGATAATAACTTGAAATTGATTAAAGGAATAAAGTAAGAAAAGATAGGGTACTCCGACACCTAATGTAGCACACCTTGCTCGGCTACACTATAGTCGGGTGAGGGGTGTTACATTTATTTGTATCAGAGCATGGTTTAGGCGTTTTTAGGCATAGATAAATAGAAAGCGATAGTGTGCATAACTTGCATTGCATTCATATGAGTCGAGGTGACACTAATGCAAATCTGTTTTCTCTGGTAAGGTGAAGAAATAAGGAAGTAGCAGCTCCTCGACTGTTTACACTGAGTAAATTTCGAGGACGAAATTTTTGTTAGAGGGGAAGATTTGTAACACCCTCACTGTAGCAATTCCATACATTCGACTGTTCCGGTGACCAATGTCTGTCCGGATAGCTAGAATGACTGGAATTATATGTAGACTAGAGTGAGGAGTCATAAATAACTCAAATATTAATAAGAAAAATTTAAGAAAAATTTTAGAAATAAAATACAACCAAGTTAAATGAGCCGGTGCCCTAGCGATGGGTATCCTAGTGAGAAGTTGCGGTCCTCTTAGCTAGAAGCCCTAAACCCAGGGAAAAATTCATGAAATAATTTTTGGGACTCCAGATAAGAGTCATTGAGGTTTCTATGGCATTAGAATGC
The DNA here is from genome assembly GCF_030052815.1 of Hevea brasiliensis. Taxonomy (NCBI): domain Eukaryota; kingdom Viridiplantae; phylum Streptophyta; class Magnoliopsida; order Malpighiales; family Euphorbiaceae; genus Hevea; species Hevea brasiliensis. The sequence goes on along the minus strand of NC_079503.1, from coordinate 98,987,829 downwards.
CAAGAAAAGGCTTAGAAAAATTTTTCAATCGGTAGAGACCATTTTGGTTCAATAAGCCAAACGGAGGGCATTTTGGTTATTTCGTCTTTAGAGATGATTTTTGGCCAATTTGTCTAGTTAAATAAATAATTATTATGACATAAAATATGAATAAATATTGCTAAAAATTTAATTGAAAATGAGTAGAAAAGAAAAGAAAAAAAAAGAAAGAAAATTGAAAATTATGACATCACATGATGTCATTAGTGTGCCTCCACCCAATCACATTGTGACACCTCATTCTAAACCACTTCAAATGAGTAAATGGACAGAAATTAAAGAAAAACAAATCAGTTTTCATCTTCTTTCCCAACCGGCCGTAACCTATTTCTCCTTCCACCTCCATGGATGCTTATCCTTCTCACTAGATTTTCCTTGTAAATACGCCATAAAATCCCTACCTTCCTTCATAAAAACTTGATATTACATCTTGAGCAAGTGCTTAGCTGCCAAGAAAAGCCAAGAAAGTGAAGGAATTGGAATGGAAAAATTCTACTCATAAGGTTAGTGACCAATCTCTCTTCCTTTCTCTCAACATATGTGTAAGGACTTGATTTAGATTAGAAATTGCAAGAAATTGAAAAGAAAATCATAAGTTATGTACCCCTCTAATTTCGGTAACTTTATGGTACCTTAGGGTATCAAGGATAAAATTGAATCATAGTTGTAAATGGAAGCAATTGAACATGAGTTTGATGGACTAATGCATTGAATGTGCGTGTATAAAGAATTGTAGTTGTTGGAGTTAGGGTTTGGGCACAAAATTTGGATTTTGCTCATATGTTAGTGAATGGAAGTTCTAATAGTCAATTAGTGACCATTTGGCTGAGTATAATAAGGAATTGAAGTGAATTGTAGCTTGGGATTTGAGGCTGGGTATGCTGCCTTGAGTGACCTGCAGGACTTGGTGTGAGTTCAGCAAGTTTGGGTAGCTATAACTTGAGTTGTGTAGGTTCAATTGGTGCAAGGCCAATTGGACATGAAATTAGGCACATAATGGCACAACTTTGATGAAAGAAACCTGTCCAGAAAACAAACTTAGGATGCCCTAAAAATTGACCAAATCCGAGTAACGCACATTCTGCCTGAGCAAAATGACCAAATGAACATTGTTCATTCATTTGGTCTTAACTCAATGTAGAAAGATCCAATTGACCTGAAATTTATATCAATGAAAAGCTTAAACAATTTAAAACAACTCTCATGTAGAACACAAACTCAAATTCTGGACTTAACCAAATGAAATTGCTAGCTAAAATTGAACTAACAAATCTGGCAGAACCAAAATTGCCCAGAAATTCTGGATAAAGGCAATCCGACCAGTTATGGTGAAATAGCCATAACTTGAGCTAGAAAACTCCAAATGGGGTGATTCAAAAGGTGAAATGTAACTAGACACAATAAAGAACAATTTTGATTAAGAATATTTGGCCAAATTCTTACTTTAGAATGGCTAATGGAATAGTGAACTCTAACACCCAAAACTGAATTTCTTATTTATTCTCCATTAGTTAGAAGCAATGATTGGCAACTAATGCCAATACTTTTGGGAACCAAAATGTGGTAAATCTATGTGATTAAAATTCATGTAACTATTTTATATGAGAAAGTCAATATTTTGACTTAAATGACTAAATAAATAGTAACCTTACATGTTAAGTACAAATATTCAAGAAATAACTTTGTAAAATGCCCTAGTAGGCCTAGTGTGATTGGTTTGGATAGGTTGGCATGCCAATAGGGTTCTGATAGCAGTACTGCGTATGGCTTCATGCCATTCTGTGATATGATAGCCTATGGCTATACTGATTATGATGTTATACTTGACTTTATGCCTTATTGCTTTTATGGCTTATTAGCCAGACTGTCTGCACACTGGGAGACACATTGTGACCCACGGTGTGACGGCCCGAGGTGCCCGATACCCAGTGCTAGTTTACCCGTTTATCCAGTCCAGTCAATTTGTATAGGTTACTTAGGCATGGAAAAGTATAAATGTAATTAATTTGATTATTAAAGGAAGTAAGGAAATTAAATATCAAGTTAAAGAACAAGAATAACTACAAAAAAAAAGAGGCTCAAAATCATCAAGAAAACGATTAATAAAATGCTAGAAATAGTTAATATCATAAATGTAATTAGCCTTCGACTAAACAATAAGTTAAAAATATTAGCAACTAAAAATATTAGCAATCAAATAAATAAGTAAGAATATTTAAAATAAATTAGATTAGTTATTTAGCAGAAAGAATTGAAATGAATTGAAATGATATTAAAATTTAATTATTATGAAAGAATTGAGCGCTTCTGAAGAGGAATAAATTAGAACAAAGGATAGTTAATACTAAAAGTATTATATGAAATTAGATTGAATTCCAGAATATCCAATTTTTGATCCATTTCTTTTTTTATTGTATATTATTTTCTTATTATATTATTACACCACTAAGCAGCAATGCTTAGCGCGATGGATTTGTTTCCTTGCGCAGATACTGAAGGTAAAGTCCAGCGAATATTAAACAGAGATTTTGGAGTTCTGATTTACAGAAATATCTGAAATATTCAAGATTGTCACCTCCTCAGCAATGCATGTAGATAAAGCCCATATAGGTTATAATTTGTCTGTTGTATAAAATGCTTAGTTATAGTATTGTAATGTAAAGTATGAAAATGTAATTAATAGGTATGTGATGTAAATTAATAAATCGATTAATTCATATGTAATTAAATTGTATATCATGTCAATTAATGAAGATTGAAAATTTTCATATATGAGTTGAGCATGAATGGGAATGTATGGAAATGGATATGAATGAAATTGTATAGATTTGAATATGATATTGAAATATATAGATGATGCATAAAATGATAAGATTTTTATTTTAAAATATTATTGAATTTCAAACAGTTGAATAGTGAAATACGTCAAATGCTAATAAAATAAGGAAAACTCCGTTAGTTTCTTCGTCGAAAAATAATTGATATTAAAAGATAATAACTTAAAATTGATTAAAAGAATAAAGTAAGATAAGATAGGGTGCTCCAGCACCGAATGTAGCACGCTTTGGTCAGCTAAATTATAGTCGAGTGAGGGGTGTTACATTTAATGTATTATATACTTTTAATATAATTATATATATTTATTTGTGTATATATAATTACAAGCTAAATATAACCTAATATTATATTTCATTTCTCTATATTTTCTTAATAATTTTAGTTAAAATATATTAAATTACCTCTTAATTCTTAAAAATTAGCCGCTATGCATAAAATTGCCGACCTTCCAAACCCTTCCTCAATGCACAAGGGTAGCAAATTAGTTATAGATTTTGGATGGTTATATCTCTCTTGCTTTAACTCTAATTTTGACAAGCCATAAACCATTGGAAAGTTATAGATGTCTACTTTATGATAGAAACAGTAATGTATAACATCGTATCCAAATCTAATTAGTATTTTAAATATCTGAACTCATTTCAAACTTAATTATATTACTTGAATAATACTCGAATCTGTTTAAATTTATATATTTGGATTAATAATCTATAAAAAATATATATTTAAAATTAATAATTTATTTTAAAAATTAATAATTTAAAGAGAAATTACCTAAAATTATGTACTTTTAATTTTTTTAAATTATATCCGTACTAATTAAATTATTAATTAAATCATATTCTTTCAAACTTTAGTCCATTTTTACTTATCATTAGTGTGATCTAGCATCTGATATGACATGACGTTGCAACTACGTTACTGAATTAACGGTATAGGTGATAGGAAGGTATAATTGATAAAAGTTAAAAGTATAATATTTAATTGATAATTTAATTAAAAAAGTACAGATTTGTTTTCTTTACAATTTCCCCGAAAAAATTAAAATAACCAAAACCCACAAAATTGAGTTCCCTGCATACATATTCACTCTGTTTAAGTGATGATGGCTGCAAGTATTTTATCCTGTCCCCTCTTCTGTGTGTTGTTTTTTCCAGAGACAGGGAGCTCTCTCAGAGTCGTAGCCCACTTCCCTCCTTGGCTCCTTGTTGCAGAAATAGTTTGAGTCCTCTAACCTTTGGCTCTCCCTACCCTCGCTCACTCTCCCTCGCCGCCACATATGCCCATGTCTACCTCCCCGCCCTCCCATCAACATAGCAGCAGCAGCACCACGAGTAGCCCCAGTACGATACCTCATAAGTTGTTGCTAGTTATCCTCCTCTGCTACTCCCTAGCACCAGCTTGTCATGGGCTTGCCTTTGTCTGCTCCTCCCCCAAATATGAATTTTTCTTGATATTTCACTAGCTTAGACTTTAATTAATCATGAATTTTTCTTCATTTAACTAAATCAAGATTTCCTTTCGGATTTTTTTTAATTAAATTTCGGTTTATGCTATGCAATTGCTGAAGAAATACCTGTAAGAGAGCGTTGTCTTCTTTACTGTGGTATTTTAAAAATTATGGATGGAAGTACAAATTTGTTAACAGTTTTAATCATTATGGACTAGGTTTTCAAATAGTAGACGAACCAAAAACTGTTCCTACTTCTTTCCTTCCAAAAAGACACAGGTCTATATACATACATCTCATTAAATATCAAATCAGTTGTGAACAAACAAAAATAAAATCTATCATGAGGCATTCTTGATCCTGTGAAGAAAATCCCAATAGTAATTTAGCATATGATCATTTGGACACACCTGATTCCACTTCCCAGTACAGAATATTGCATATGCATCAGCAGCATACCTGAACAATCACAGATGAAAATTCACAAAAGATGAGTTTTAGGTGGCTTCACTGCAAGCAACAACACTACTACTTTAAATTAAAGGAGAGACAAATAGTAAGGAATCACTTCACTTACTTTCCTACACCGTGCAGCTGAGTCACATAGGTCCAATCATCCCCTAAATACTCCCGCGATAAGCGTTGTATCATCACCGCCCTCTTTCTATGCAAACCTAGAGATTCAATTATGTTTTCAATCTCTAGTGTTTTCACCTCAGTGGCAGTCATTGCATCAGGACACAGAGTGAAGAAATCTGTTATAACTCTTCGTACCTGCAACGAGACATTGCGTTTGTTCAGCAGTTGTAAGCAGTCATTACATTGCATATTTAATTACGTTATTCGGTAAAACAAAAAATTTAATATAATAGAATGACAATTACATAATGTAATCAATAAGTAATGGAATGATCATTACATATAACAAAAATGGATATAATCATGATTACTTATTTTTATTTTTTTTATTTATTGTCAACACTATTGTCACCATTATCATTACCTGGCCCTCACTGCCACTACCACCATGACCACCAATGCTGCCATCACCGCCTCTATCGCTATCGCCACTTAACCACTGCCATCTTTACCACCACCTAACTACTACTATAGCACTATCTCATTTTGCCACCACCACCACCAACACCATTTAGCCACCATTACTACTTAGCTATCAATTATTGCAACCACCACCACTTATTATTAACACTATAAATAAATTAAATATTAAAACTAAAATTATCATTATATTATACTATTTTTATTTTTATTTTTCAACCAAATATAAGAATGTAATGACAATTACATTATAACTTTGATTGCATTAATTGATAAGATTACATTACGTTACGCTCTACCAAACGTAACCTAAAATTCATTTTGATAATAATTTTAGAAATAAAAAATATAACCAAATAAATTAATTGAGAAAGAAACTAAATTAAAATATAACTTCAATTTAGGTTCTTTAATTATTTATTATGCCCATTAATATTCGTATACTAGAATGATTCTTCAAAGTGCTACAAGTGTAAGTTTATTCATAACTATGCTTCTCATATATATATAGATATAACATTTGTAATCCTACTAGTACAAGGATTTGGCACCCTAAACAAAGAAAATATTAATCCAAAAGTAATTAGGAATCCCAAATCACGCAAAATTCCTGATGAGGATAAAACACTGCTGCTCATATTTCCTTCTGAAGTAGACAGTCTAGTTGTCCTAGATCTGTAGTAAATCCTGCATCAGTAACCCATTCATTGACTTCTACCACAAACAATTACACCACTTTCTCAAATTTCTTGTCCTTGGACTTGGTTCTTGTTGCTCAGGTTTATTAGCTTTCCTCGCTAACTACTAACTTTTGCGGTGCCTCCATGCTCATCAACCAAATTCACAGTATGTTGAATATTATTTGTCAGTGCTTTTCTTCCCAAAAATGTCCTTAATAATGCTTCAACTTGGAATATTTTGTGGTAAGTAAAGTTGGAGATTAATTTTAAGAAATATCCTTGTTCCATTGTTATATTCTTGGAAAATCCTGTTACAGACCAGGATATTCATTTCTAGTTTTTGTTTATCAATAAAACAAGTGACAAAGAATTATTATTTTATTTATTAAGTCTACATTCATTTTATGTTCTTTTTCCTCTGATTAGATAGTTAACTCTAGATTCATGCTCTGAATACAACTACCTTTGCTCAATTTGGTTATATAGTACTAATGTCTTGAATTTATTATATATTTGGATTAAGTTTGAGTTTTGCTTGCAAATCCTTTTCTTGTTCCCCTTGTGCCAGACCTCCAAAGCACCTTCTGCATTCAACAACTATGAGCAAATCCCACATACATATGTTCTTCATTTACACTATGTTTGGAAGTAAAAGATGGGAGGAGTGAAAGTGGAGGAAAGAACACAAAGAAAAGAAAATTAAGTGAAATTTATTTTCAATCTTTTTGTTTGGATTTCTGCGAAAAATGCGAAGCATCAAAAGTAAAACAACTATGTTTCATTAATTGTACAATGACAATTATGTCCTCCATTTTTGTTAAGTAAAAAATTTTATTAGGAGCAATTGAGTAATATCACCCATTTTCACTTCACTTTCCTCCCGTGTTTGGGAGGAAAATTCTAGTGCACCTCATAGGAGAATCTTCTTCCCCCATTTACCCCTTTTCCAAACAAAGTAAAAATCTTCTCAAATTTTTCCTCCTTAGCATAATTGTCACTAAAAATAAATGGACTATTAAGCATAAAACTTATTGCTTTGACTGCGAAAAAATAAATGAAGGACAAGCATTAAAGAAACACTTAAACCTAAAAGAAGAAATTTGAACTCTTATTTTTGCCTAGTAAGCAAATAAGAAAAAGTGCATAAATACCCTTGATCTACAAAGTCAAAGAAAAACATATAAATAATAAACCAGAAAAATATTGACTTGAATAAGCATAATTTAAAACGCAAGCATGACTATCAAAGACTTCATTAGATGGCAAATAAGCCCATAGTGAATCTAGACCAAAATATAACTTATTTGACCTATCATCTTTCTCTTTCTTGAGTTTTTTTGTTTGTCACATAATTTACTAGTGTTCTTATAGTGGGCAAAGCTTAAATAATTGACAAATTTTTATGCATTATGTGGAGATACCAATTGCCAATATGGATATACTACCAAAACTTGAAGCCACATATTAGCCAAATTACCAAAGCCAGTTCCTCTACGTGTTCTTTCCTTTTTAAGGCCTAAAACTATCTTATATTAATGATCTAATTCCAGAAGCATTTCATTCCTCACATATTCTGTTGTTTTAAAAGTGGTCAAACATAATTCTATAACAAAATAGTACCATCTGCTTTCTTGCTCATTCTCTGCATCATTTGAAAGTGCAATCCAACGCAAGACATCATTCTCCTTCTCCTTCTTCTTCTTCTTCTTCTTCTTCTTCTTCTTCTTCTTTTCATTTTCTCTACTAGTTGGCTAGTTGCAACTATTTCATTTCCCAATTACATATAATCACATACTATGGAATACTCTAAAATCATTCTTCACCTGTGCAATGCACATCAAGATCTATAACAAAATGCAGCAAAGTTTGTGTCAGGACAGATTGCATTAGAATGTTGTTCTGACAGGAAAATAACTAGAGCAATTGCATCCTCAATTCTCTCTCGGAAAAAAAGGGATAAATTCTAGTACCATTGAAGAATCAACCTCAAAAACATAATAGTAATAAGATTTCTTTTAAGAAAATCAAAGCCAACAAAGCATCACCCAATAGGAATAGGGATTAGCTGACATCCATTGCCTGTAGTAAATTACATTAATTTCTTCTTCAAAATGACACAAAGCTCTGAACGTACAATTAAGGGCCTATTTGGTTCAGTGGTTGTAGCTAACCATTTGCGGTCAGTGGCCAGCCATTTGAGGTCAACAGTGGTAATTAATTAAAAAGTGCTTCGTAATTCAGAGGTTGGAGTTATATTATTGTGTAAACAGACAAACAAGTGCGCGCGTGCGTGCGTGCGTGTGTGTGTATATTCTATGTGAAAATTTTTTTATATGCAAATTAGTTTCATTAAAACTACTGATTCAAATAAATTTAGCAAACATGAAAATTATACATAAATGGAAAAAGTTTTTCATATATAATTGTATACTTAAAAATATATATATATATATATATATATATATAAAGTAGGTAAATTTTATTAAACATAATATTAAATTAATAAATGTTCATCCAAATAAAATATATTTATTTATAAGTCTCCATATAATTATAATCATATTAAGTTGTTATAAATAGTAAAAAAATATTTTTCAAAATATAGATTTTACATGATTATGACCAAGGTTTTTTTTGTAATTAAAATAATTTGAGATGTTTTTCTTATATGTCTAGCATTTGGGTCCAAATGTTGCAAATTCTAGTATTTGAAGATGATTCAATGTTAAGTTATATTTTTGAACCGCTAGTGGTTAAGCATTGTACTTCTAAAAAATGATTTACCAAACACCTTAAATCCGTTGTGACTTCAACCACGCTGGTCCCAGCAGCTGAATCAAATGGGGCCTTAAATGTTTCGTATTACCATAGGATTTATCATGTAACAAAGAGACACATAATTCAAGGTTGCTGGAGCACCTATGAGAACAACATAACACATGCAATGCTGCCCAAGTTTTTTAGCCCATTCCCATGACGTGATAGTAGCTAGCTGTTAATGCATAAAATAACGAACTTCACCGCCTCACGAAGGGTATTATGCTATTTCCTTGTACAAATCATAACTTTTAACAAGTCCACTAGCACATTAGCGTATACAAAAAATATAACCGTTAAAAGGAAAGACCAAGAGCATACCTGCGTACCAGTTGTGCAATTAAGCAGCATGCATATCACCAGCACTCTCCAAGGGTCATGCACATGATCTTCTTGGAGAAGTCCAACTTCAGATCGTGGTGGCTTCCATGTGTTATCTGGAGTTTTTCTTCGATAAGCCTCACTTCGCTTTTGGGAACTAGAGAGAACATTACTAATACTCCCTGATCTTTTGCCCATCTTTGAAGAGTTTTTCCGCCCATGTTTGGCATCATTCAAGCTGCTATCTGCGGCTTCTTTTTCCTTGGGTATCTTCTGGAAGTAAGGGGAGACAGTTCGAACTGCAAGAGCAGCTCTTTCACCTGGCTTTTTGCTTTTCTTTGATGACCCTTTCTGCCCACTATGGCTAGCAGTCAAGTTGCTACATGCAGCTTCTTCTTCCTTGGGTACCTTGCAGAAGTATGGGGATACAACTCGAGCTGCAAGACCAGCTCTTTTACAAGGCCTTTTGCTCTTCTTTGACAACTCTTTCTGCCCATCATTGCAGTCGGTCAAGCTGTTATGTGCAGCTTCTTCTTCCTTGCATATCTTCTGGAAGTGGGGCGAGACATTTGGAACTGCAAGACCAGCTCCTTCACACAGCTTTTTTCTCTTTTTTGATGACTTTGTCTGCCCCCAATTGCTGTCAGTCAAGTTGCTATCTGCAGCTCCTTCCTTGGGTACCTTCTGGAAGTAGGGGGAGACATTTCGAACTGCAATACCTGCCCTTTCAGATGCCTTTTTGCTCTTCTTTGATGATTTCTTTTGCCCACCATTGCTGTCAGTTAAGCTGCTACCTGTAGATTCCTTCTCTTGATTGGGCACCTTCCAGAAGTAGGGGGAAACATTTACTGTAAGACCAGCTCTTTGACATGATTTTTTGGTCTTCCTTGACGACTTATTCTGCTCATCTTCGCTGTTAGTCATGCTGCTATCTGCAGCTCTTTCTTCCTTGAGTACCTTCTGGAAGTAGGGGGAGACATTTCGAACTGCAATACCAGTCCTTTCAGATGCCTTTTTGCTCTTATTTGATGATTTCTTTTGCCCACCATTGCTGTCATATAAGCTGCTATCTGCAGACTCCTTTTCTTCCTTGGGCACCTTGTGGAAGTAGGGAGACACATTTACTGTAAGACCAGCTCCTTGACATGACGTTTTTGTCTTCCTTAGCGACTTATTCTGCCCATCTTTGCTCTTAGTCATGCTGCTATCAGCAGCTTCTTCTTCCCTGGGTACCTTCTGGAAGCAGAGGGAGACATTTCGAACAGCAAGACCAGCTCTTTGGCATGGTTTAGGAGCCTCTATCTCATCCATCCCCAATTGCTGCCCAGTGGCCGCACGAAAATAAGGAGAAACCTTAAGAACTTCCTTTTGGTCTCTGCTATGTGGTTTTTCATTCCCATTTTCTAAACCTGTTCTTCCAAGTTTCCTGGAATTATGAAGGCAAAGAGGTATCCTCATTCTCAGCTTGTGCATGGATATCTGCAGTCAGAAGCAGGGAGAGACATTTAACTGACAGCAATGATGGGCAGAAGAAATCATCAAAGAAGAGCAAAAAGGCATCTGAAAGGGCTGGTATTGCAGTTCAAACCTACTTCCAGAAGGTAACCAAGGAAGAAGGAGCTGCAGATGGCAGCTTGACTGCAGATAGCAACTCTCACCATTTTAATAATCCCAGGTGCAAAGTAAAAATGAAATATAAACAACAATCACCTAAACACACACAAACAACCAGCTTGTCCTTAGACCAAGAAGGATAAGAGGCTGCTTAGGAAATAATAAATCAAGAGAAAGCCATCATATTTTGCATCTTTGATAATTTTCCCGTGTACCCTTTGCTTGAAAAGTTGACAGGAGGAAGTTCCAGACTTCCAGCACTGCTATGCTGATCTTCCCAGCAGCACTTTCATAAGCTGGGTAAGGTTTAGAATGGCCTTCTGCCCAATCCACACCATATTAATAAAGAAACACCAACTGATCATATCGACTCATATTTTCTAATTGTTACATTAAACTTCTAGCCTAGTCTTTAATTAATAAGTCGATTCCTACGATCAAGTCCAGTGGCTTGACAGATGATGCTTATATGAACTCGGTGCTTCTAATTTCTATGAAATATCCGACTTTTCTGTCTTATAATACATATTTCCACATCAAGAGAGTAAACCAACGGGAACAAAAACTATTGACTTGACATTACTAATGAGAAAAAAAAAAATAAAGGCAGAGATATGCATAATCCTTATTCTTAAATCCAAAGAAAAAGTCAGAATCCACAGAGACAGAGAAATTAGAAGGAGAATATAGAAGGATTAGTTTAACAGGCTTGAACACGACAATAGAGTTCTCTTGGTTCCAACCTGAACCCACCTCCTCTTCGCCACCAGTAACACCCACCAACGGATGAATATCCGCCAGTTCTTCCTCGACTATCGGGGGTAATTCCGAATCCTATCAAACATAAAATAAATAAATAAAAACCACTTCTTCATTTCCTGAAGGAAAAAAAAAATCAACAAAAAGGAAATCAAAATCACTTATTCTTGAAGCACCAGTCGGCGAATCGTTCGAGCAGGAGAGGACAGAGGAATCTAAGAAATCATCATTAACGTCGTCCAGCTCCTTCCTCTTTGTCCCGATGGAAGGAAGTATTTATTTATTTAATTTTGTTAAAACTTCAAATAAATATTTATTAATTTTTTAGATAGATATTAAACATTTAAGTGATGATTATTAATGATTCAATTTTTATTTACTTTCAAACAAGCAATAATAATTTGCAATTGAAGGCGAAGCTAGCTCGTTCTTACCATCATCACGCTTAATTTAGTAGCCTATCTTAATTGATACATTCAATGTAACGCTTTAGATAGTTTTTATATTTTATTATTTTGGTGATTAATGTCTGTTTGAATAATCATAATATCTATTTGGAATTATATTTAAATTAGAGTGAGGAGTCGTAAATAACTTAAACAATGATAAGAAAAATTAAGAAAAAATTTAAAAAATAAAATACAACTAAGTTAAATGAGGCTAAGCTACAGCGATGGGTGACCTAGCGGAAAATGACTGCAAAGGCAGTTAGCAACCTTAGACCTGAGAGAAACCATAGGAAATAATTTTCGGAATTAAATTAGAGGATTTATGAAGATTAAATGACATTAGAAATGTCAAATAAAATTCAGAAAAATTTATTAATCAGTACAGACCAAAAATAACCCGATGAGCCTAATGAAGGGCATTTTGGTCATTTTAACCCTAAAGTTAAATTTTGACCTAAATGTCAATTAAAATGGGAGAGATTAAGACACATAAAATAAATTAAATCATGAATTATATAATGAAAAATGAAAAAGAAAAAGAAAAGAAATAATATTATTACATAGGCATGATGTTATATGACATCATAAAAAGGTGTTAACCAATTAAATTAAAACATATGCAGATAAGAGATAAGAAAGGAAATTAAATGAGTCAAAATTTACCAAAGACCATCATCTTCTTCTTCCTTGAAGAGTGGCCGAACTATAGGAGCTTCTTTTTTCCTCCATTTTTTCTTCTTTGTAAGCTTGAATTTCCATGCCAATCCACCATAAAACATTTAGACCACTTCACAAAAAATTGATCTTGTATCTTGAGAAAGCTAGTGGCTGCCAAGAAAGTAGAGGAAATTGAAGATTTACAAGTTATGAAATTGGTCAACATAAGGTTAGTGCAAGAATTTCTTTACCTCTCTTCCCTACTTGTTGAAAGCATGTGGAAAGGAGTTAGTAATGCATGAAATTGAAAGAAAAATATAAGAAATTTGAAACCCTAATTTTCGACAGCCATGAGGGTGTTTAGGATTTGATGAATTTTTATTGAATTAAATTGTCTATGGGTGTTATTGATAACCATATATGATAGATATGTTAATCTAGCGTGAGTTTGGTATGAGTTGCATGAAAAAAATGAACATGGAAGTTAGGGTTTGGAACTCAATTTGGAAATTTTGTGTATGGCTTGAAATTGATGATGTTGAGGTGAATTGTTGACTATTAGAAATGCTATGAATGTGAAATGAAGTTTGGGAGTTGAGAGGATTTGAAATTGGGAGTGCCGATTTTTCTGTGCAGGAAATTGAACCTTAAGTTCAGTGTGATTTTTAAGCCATAAGTTGAATTTTGTTACTCCAATTGGTGTGAGGCTAATTGGAGATAAAATCTAAGACAATTTTCCATATTTTTCATGGAGAAACTATACCCAAAAACTATCTCTAACTCGACCTAAAATTGGCTTGAATCTAGGTAACCCTAATCTAGACCTGGAAAAATGACCAAATGAACAGTAAATGTTCAAATGGCCATAACTCACACTAGGAAGGTCAGAATGACCTAATTCTTGAACAATTGGAAAGGTTAAACATAGGAGCACATTTTCATGAAGAACACAAAATCTAGATCTACCTCTAACCAAGTCAAATTGTTAGCACAATTTAGATTAACAAAACTGTCCAGAACCAATCTGCTCAGAATTCGTTGGACATAGGTTTACCCGACCAGTTTTGGCAAAAAGGCCATAACTTGGCCTAAAAAATTGAAAAAGTAATGAAACTAGTGCCAAAATTTTTATAAGACATGGATCTACAATATTGATATTTTGACCAGAATCCAAAAGCCAAGGGAACTAGGCCAAATTACTAGAACAATTTAGTACACCAAATCCTGGAATTTGCTTCAATCACCACCTGACCCCAGAATAGAATTTATACCATAACTTTCACTAGAAAATTCCAAATGGGATGAGCCAAACTGTTCTGGAAACCTAAGAGATAGGGCTTCAACTTTGATTTAGAAACTTTTCTCAAAATTTGAGTGTAAGAGCTCTAAAATGGGAGTCAAAATCACTGACCTGAACTTGGAATCTTGTAGACACAAGGTACCTGAGTCTAGGCCAGTTAATTTGCTATAATTAATTCTACAAGATGTGAAAAATTGTAATTCAAAATTTTGAGTAATCATAAGACATAGAGTAACAACTTCTATGGAGAACATTAGGCTTAAAAGTGGATGTAACATGTCCAAATAATTAGACAAATATTTACTCCAGAATCTGCCTGAATCTGGACCCAGAATGAGACCATGAACCAATTGTGGTTATTTAACCATCACTTGAGTTCTAAAACTTCAAATGACATGAATCAAAAGGAAAACAAAGAAAAGACATAGAAGAACAACTTCCATGAAGGAAGTGTGGTCAAACAGTAACCATACCTTGACCAATTTGTTAGGTAAACTTAAGACATCAAATCTGAACCTTGAGAAAGATTCATAAAATGACTTGTTATATGATATGAAGTTAATCAAAATGAATTGTTAAACATAAAAGTAGCATGAATATACATGTGGGACTTATGTTTCCCATCATAAGTAACATGAAAATGTTATTAAATACAACTAGCACATAATATAAAATTATAAATACTTAATAACTCTATTTTGCCCAAAGTATACCTAGACTTATTTATATAGCATGGATTGATTGGTATACCAATTAGAGATTACAGATTGCAGTACTGTCCACATGAATGATCATTGACAGACAACATATGTCTGAAATGGTTGTTCTACTAGTTTTATGCCTGCCTGATGGCCATAGTGCCTATTATTATTATTACTGGTTTATGCCTGCCCGCTGGCCTAGTGCCTGACATGATCATTGTATACTGGATAGACATACGAATGTCTAACTAGTATACTCCCATGTATCTAGTCTTTGTAGTCTGTCATAGGTTATACGGGCACAGATATGAGTAACATATCTTAAATTTAAATAAGTACATGAAGAGATCACTGTCATGGATTTAATAAAACTGAATATGAAATATATGAATAAAAAGATCCCTATAATTTATTGCTTCCAAAGTTTCATAAATATGTAATTAATTCAAAATTTTAGTAAATTTTATATGGACAATTATTTCAATTATTTTATTATTTTTATTTCAAATTATTGCACCACTAAACAGAAATGCTTAGCGCGTTGATTTTTTCTATCCCGTAGGTACATGAGAGCACCAGCAGCTGCAGCAGTAGTAGGAGAGTACAAATAGAGAGGATTAGATCTGCTACAGGGTCGGTGTCACCTCACCAGTTCATTTTGGATAGGGCTCATGTGTATTTAAATTTTGTATTTTGGATCACTGTACATAAGTAGATGTTATAAATCATGTTGAGATATGTAATTAAATTTTGGATTGTAAATAATTGTACATTATTGTATGTAATATTATATGAATGAAATGAAAGTTTGTTTCTTGAAAATTGAGATGAGTAATGAGAAATGATGTGATGAAATGGGTATAAATTGTTATTAACAGATAAATAAGGAAACCCGCCATGCACTAATAAAACAGAGGAGACTCTGTCTGGGTCTCCATAAAAATGAAATGGGATAAAAAAAAATTCTACATGTAAGATAATATAATTAAATAGTCAATTAAATTAATTTTGTACATAATAAGAAAGGACAAGGTGCTCCAGCACCGAATGTAGCACACCTTGTCACAACTTACCCCTCTGTAAGGCATAACATGATCCCGTAGAATACCTAATGAACTACCGCACTTCACCTACCGATAACTCATTAAGTACCCTACAAGGGATTTTAAAGCAATTTTCTTACTTTTGTTAAGTGGTGAGCATTTTCTAATAGGTATTTAAAACATATGATTAAAAGTAAATCTAGTTAATATTTTTAGTCCATTTTATTTTTTCGCAAATTTTATAAAAATTTTGACAGAGTTCCCTCTGTATTTTGAGAAAACAGTTCTTCAAATACTTGTAAAAAGCACTTCTAAAAATTTTTCTCAACAACTACTTCAATTTCACAATCAAACTCAATCCATTTCAGCAACTCCACAATCATTTCATTCAAATTAGATAAAATAGTTCCACTCATTTTTCATTAAAGACAAAATAATTTATACACATCCTTACAAATTTATATCAATAGAAACACAAACTAAACTTTATTACAAACTTCATACAAATTTTTTTATACAAGCTGCTCAATACCCATTTACATGTCCATACATTTATATGCAATACATACATCAAAAGAAATATTTACAATTGGGGTATAAATTATACCCGAAGACTTCAAGCTGAATGATCCTCAATCTTTAGCAGCTCAGTCTGCTGCTCCTCTAGTCTCTGTATCTGCGACAGCAATAGAAGCTATCGCTGAGTACTAGGACTCAGTGGTGCACAACATACTAAAATAATCTTTATGAAAAAATAAAATCACATTTATTCAAAAATTTGACTAAACATGAGCATTAAACACAAAACATGAATTATGAGATTTTAATGCAAACCACGTTCATTTCGAAGTATCAAAACACATTTCATAAAACCCACAGTTAGATCATGCCATTCGAAACAAATAGAATCTCAATAGCCAGAGGCTAAAGAGAAATCACATCACAAGGCTAGCTAGCTCAAATATATGGATATCCATTCACATCCTCTTCTACTGGCACACCTCAACACTTCTCCAGAGAAGGAATCAAAATTCGAAACTAATTACCCCCACTAGTCGTGCTAGTGAGGTGTTCAAATATATGGTCATGACACTGTGGTTTCAAAACTTATCTTAACAATTTGCTAAACATTGTCATTTCAAATATACACAGTAACTTTCACAATTTAAATCAAACATCATAAGAATGCCATAATCCAATATTTCACATTATTCAAAACAGTATGTAAAAGATGATTATAAAAAGTATACGTTGTGCACAAACCTCAAGTGAGTCGCCTCTTGGCCTTGACTCGGTTCCTGGGGTTTTTTCCTGGTATTCTTTTCAACTGAAATATACAATTTTACAATGTTTCAGTACTAGAACTTAACATAAATCCAAAATAAATTTAGCTTCACATTTACCTAGTTCTAACGTGTCAAATTCGATGTTCACGAAATTTTTGTGTTTCGGGTTACTATTCACTATACTATTCAAGTCAAATAGTTGACTTTCTAAGGCTTAATAGGTATGGGAACTCCAACTTCATCCACATACCACATTTTGGTCACTAAACTTGTTGGTTTTGATTGTTTACTCAAATCCTAAGTCTTTTAGGCAAATTTGGTAAATTTCAGTTTTAGAGTCCTAAGTTGCACTGTTCCATTGGTCACTTTATTGTTAGAATTTGACAAAACTTTCTTCATAGAAAATGTTCCCCATTGTCTTAAGTTTATTCTCCTTTTTGAATCACCCCAATTGGAGTTTTGTAGCTCAAGTTATAGCCAAAATACAATTACTGTTCACATGCACTGTTCATGCTGCAATTTTGGTTCTGGCAGATTTTTGATCCAACTTCGTTTAATAATTTGATCAAGTTAAGTCCATAATTTGGTCTAATTTCCTTCATACAAAATGTTCTACTATGTCTTAGGTTTCCATCGGTTCAAGATTCACCTAAATCGGAGTTTTCTAGAGAGAGTTATAGCCATTGAAACCTTACTGTTCAAATGGCAATCCTGCAGTTTTGCAAGTTCAGTAACTCAACTTTGCTCAATAATTTGTTTAGGTTAATGGCATAATTTGGGTTGGTGTTCTTCATGAAAGTTTTAGATCTATATCTTATCTAATTACTGGTAAAATTTCAGGTCATTTTGACCTGCCTAGCTCGAGTTATGACCAAATGAACAAACATTATTCATTTGGTCAGTTTGTGCAGAGGCAGCCTGCGATTTTCTGACTTCGGCCACTTTTTTCACTAGGTTTTAGTCACCTTTTGAGCAGGCTTCCTAAATGAAAATTGTGTCATTTAGTGCCTATTTTCATCCCCAATTGGTCCCATATCCATTGGACTTGTAAAATTTCCGTTTTGGTCCTTCAAAGTTGGCTTGGTCATGCTGCCAGCAGCATGACCATTTACCCTACGAATTTGACTTCCATCCTAACAATTCCCACACATCTCCTTTGGTCATTATTGACCATTTTTCTCTTCACAATATGTCAAAGTCATCATTTATGCATTTTTCCAAAATTTACTTCAAAACCCTAGGCCTCCAAACCCTAATCTCACTACTTAATTACCACTAGCAATTTCAAAGTTCCAAATATAATCATTCAACTAATTAAGGCTTTTAAACTCATTCTGATGCATCAAACCATGCAATCTATGTCCCTTCTTCAAGCTGGCCAAAATTCAGCAATGGTCCTTCCCCCATGTTTTTATTTCATTTCATTTGTTCCAAGCTCAATTCAATAACTAATTATGCATTTAAATGGAAAAATAAGAAGTTAGCATACTAACCTCAACTTAAAGCTTCAAATCTCTATCTTTAGCCCTTCTTTCTTCTTATAATCTTCTTCCTAGGTTGCAATAACAAGCTCTAGTAGGGTTTTTAGAAGAGTTATGAAGATTGAGTGGAGGAATTAAAGCTTGAGTGCAAGCTTTAATGGAGGATTTTCATGGAGGAAGTGTGGAGATGGTGAGGCGGCAACCAAGGGAGAAGAAGAGTGATTTTTCTAATTTTTTTTCTTTTGTTTTCTTTTATTTATTTTGCTATGGAAGACCATAAAAATCTAATTTAATAAATAATTTAATTGATTCTTTTATGACATCATGCATGAGGTCATGCATGATGTCATCACCTTTTTACTTTTTCATTTTTCTCTCTTTTTTTTTATTAGTTCTTTAATTTAATTCTCGATTCCGAAATTTTCTTTTCTCCGATTTTATTTAACAGTTAGGTCAGGAGTCAGCTCTCGGGGTCAATTGACCAAATTGCGCCTCTCCGGTTCATCCCGGTTTGCAAATAATTCCATATTTCTTTCGGTTCCCTGACCTAATTATTTGACTGGCTTAACAGTTCTTTTTCGTGATTTTCTCTTTTCCACTATGTTCATAAGGGTCCTAAGGACCGCAGCGTCACTTTTTACGGTTCGAAATTTGAGTTTAAAATGACTTCGCAGTCATTCCCGAGAAGGTCACCCATCGCTGTGACTCTCGGCTAGTTTAACTTCTTCTGTTCTGTTTTTCTTGTTTATACTTAACTAATTGAACATTACTAATTATTTGTGTTTATGGTTTATCTAGTTGTCTTAAGTGTGGTTCTAATCCCCTTAATTGTCCGGACCGACACCGGTCACCGGAACAGTGAAATCTACCAGGCTATGCAAACGGGGGTGTTACACACCTTACTCGGCTACACTGTAGACGGGTAGGGGGTGTTACACTCAATATCTGGCATGCCAATAAATTTTAAGTTGTTTGTCAATTAAATTATTTTTATAGTAAATAATTTTAGATTTTAATGTATCACGTTAATAATTTCTATTTTTTTACTAGTGTTATCAACCAAAGATTGTAAGTAATTTTTGACACAAATTTCACTTTTTCTTCTGTATTTATTTTTTGTAGGATTTCCAATGCCTCCCAAAATAAGAGGCCTAAAAGGTAGAGACATTGCCATGTCTCAGGATTCAAAAGGACTCAACGTCCAAGTTCCTAAAATGGTGGAATAATTAGAAAAATTACCAATTTCCCAAGGAAAAGAGGTATAGAATCTCGACCTAACAGAGATTGTCTCAACCCAACAGAGACGACACATACCTTAGTTGCTTACCTAAAATAAAGACAGAGTGAGCCAGTTCCTATTACTATTATTGAAGAAACCAAAGCACCATCCATCACTAAGGTCTTAAAAAAATACTTAAATGAGCAATTAGATAAACATGATCAAACTTTGAACAAACTTATTAATGCAATTCAACTTTTAGTTAAAAAGTTAAATTTTATAATGCTTACGTCATTCGATGCCATTTCAGTAGCCTAAAGGAGTCTGATTCTGTATCTAAAGCCTTACGAAGCTTGGAGGCAACCTCAACCAAGAACTCCTCAGGGTGTAACTAGTGCAAGTCGTGCTTAAAATGAAAAATGATATTAGCCACCTCATAGAAAAGAGAAACAAGTGGCTAACTAGTCCAGAGCATCAATACAAACTAGCCGCACTAGCGGCAGGCCTGTTGCTCATACCCAAGTTCTCAAGTGACACAGGCAATTGCAAATTCTGAAGTGGTATCAGTGCCCCAGTAAATGCGAATGCCTAAGGTGACTTGTGGCTCCGGGGGCAATAATTATAAAGGAATTAACGTAAACACGGTGTAGGTACCTCAACCAACTGCACCAATGCCTCAGGTACCAGCACTTGTGGCACTAACAGTGTCTTGACCCGATTTCACGGGCCAGATTGGCACTAGGACCTGGATTAGTATAAAGCTCCCAATGCCTATAGTAAGTCTCACTATTACCAAACCTATAACCAGGATCAAAATCAAGGTCCAATTGTAAACAAAATAAAATAAAACATTATAAATGTATTTGGGCCTACCCAACCCGATAACTATCAGAAAAATCAAAACTAGCAGAGTCCAACTCAATCCTGATGCCCATCATGCACAAACCACTTAATCTTCATTAATTAATATAACACATGAATATATTTGTGTCACAGTGAAGTTTTAATAATTAAATAAATAGATAAATAAATAAAAACTATAAAAACTATTAACTAAGAAATACCACAACCTATGGAAAAAAAATGCAGGTTAGACCCGAAAATAAACTTGCTCCTCTTGCAACATGAGAAAAAAAATATATTTGAATAGGAATGAGTATTTGACTCAGAGAGTTCAGATATTGATTATAGATGCAATTTCTATAACTACCTACAACTTGTGCAATCCCACCATGAAATGCACCTAATCCCCTATACAGCTCTCTCAATCTAAATCCTGCCAGCGAACTCAACTCAAGTCAAACTTTCACTTAAATTTAAGTGTGGGGGCCAGTGAGATCACTTTAAGCCAAGCCTCACCCTGACTTTCCATATCCATAAGGACTGGGTTCCAGTGAGACTAACTTAATTTACGACTACCTATCTAATCCATATCCATATATACTATATATAAATAACCCACCCAGCTCGAAATTATCCTCATGACAACAATCACAAACAAATAACAATAATTAAAATGCCCCTAATGTATTAACTATTTATGTGCATAATTAAATATTTATAAAATGCATTAGCATGCCAGATATATAATTAATATTGAAATTATAAAAATAATCAATATTTAACTCACAGACTGATCGATCCGATTGCAGCTGGTCTGGCTGAAGAGAAGAAAAGTTAGCCAGTACCGATTATCTATACAGACACAATGACCTCTATCAAAAGACTAACAAAAATTAACTAATTAATTTAAACTATAGAATTAAAAATAAATCCTAAGGTCTTGTCAAAATTTCGACAGTCTCCCTTATAACTAGACCTAACCTCTTACAAAAAAACTCAACCAAAAGCAATAACATAGGACCTCAAGCCCGCAATAACATAGGACCTCAAGCCCATCTGACAATTATAATGCCCATCTGAGGCCTACAAGAAAGCTAATCTAGGTAAATCTTCTAAACTCTAGCTTGGGTCCCTGACTCCTCTACAATCCAAAAAATTATTTTTAGCACTTTAAAAATTATAAAAATATTCTTTGAGGTACTCTATATCGTTCTTGTATTAATTAAAGTCATTTTACTTAATTTTACTAAGTGAGGAATATTTTATATATTAATTAGCTAGTTTAATCTAAGGTAAAAATCACATAACTTGAGTTAGGAACTACCTTTGCAAATTCTGCTGTCTGGAACATGTGAAAACCTTAAAATTGATTATAAGCATGAACCCTTTCTGAGACAGCCAGTCGAATGCCTAGACTGGGCCAAAAAAATTGGTCCTAAGTTCAGTGAGCCATTTTTGATCCGATCACACCTAAAAGAAGCCTATAAATTATTAATAATTATCATATAATTATATTTAATTTATGGATATCAAAAAACTCAAAAATCTCACCCAGAGATCTGGACTGTCAGATGACTGCCTTTTCCAAACAGTGTCTAATCAGAGCGGGATCAGTCCCATCTCGAAGGTTTCATCGCGTTGAATCCAATGGTGATCTCGGATTGTTGATTCGATAGTCGGATTATTTGGAATCTGACTAAAAAGCTTTAAATCTACCCATTTTCTCTCTCCTTGATTCTCATAATTTCAGACACCAAACTCACTGCCACTGGTTAGAAAATGAAGTTGCAGTTGAGGGGAGTCCAATGCCACAGAATTGCTGTCATTGGCCAGTGAAAATGCCAAATTTTTGGTCGGAGAAGTTCGACTCTTCTCTCTCTCTCTCTCTCTCCCCGCCACATTTTGCAACCTGTTGCTGTGCCTCGTCGACGCTATAGCTGGCTAGTCAGAAGAGATAGAGCAACGGAGAGAGAAGAGAGAATCAAGGGGGCATGGCTATTGCCCGATTTTTTGAATTTTTAGTTTTTTTTTTTTACATTTAATTATCTTTTTAGTCCTTAAACTTTTTAAGTAATTCAAAAAGGTCCAACGTTCTTTTCAATAGGGTCCAAAAGTACTTTAATTAGTTTTGTCACACCTCACCCCTCTGTAAGGCATGACATGTTCTCGTAATATATCTAATGAATCACTGAACTTCACCTACCGATAATTCATTAAATATACTACAAGAGATTTTAAAACGATCCTTCTTTTTTTTTTAAGCGTGGTGAGGGAAACAATTTCAAAGGAAAATTTATTCAAATTAATGTTATAATATTTAATTTGAATTTAATTAGCATTTTTATAATTTAACAAAAATTCGGCATGGTTCGGGCTAAAAATGGAATAAACAGTTCTTCAAAAACTTGTAGAAAACTTTTTATAAACATATTTCATCTCAATCAACTCAAGCATCTCGATCATCAATTTATTTTTGTCATGACCCAACCTATGGGCCGAACCGGTACTAAGACCTGGGCCAGCCTAAAGCCCCCGAGGCTTGTAGTAAGCCTAACTATTCCTCAATCTAATCCTAAGGCCCATTTTAGGCCCAATTCAAGAATTTAACCGGATAGAATCCAGCCATAATGTGTACCATACAACGGAGAGTTTTTTACTCGCTCAACCTATAAACACAATATATAACAATATGGGGAGCTCAGCTCACCCTCCACATACTCATAATATCATAGAATCAAATAGGAGCTCAGCTTCCTCATCTAGTCCAATCATACATGCATTTAATATGTTTATAGGTCCAACATGGCAATTATAATACAGGCCCAAATCAAGTATGTATTTCTAACACATGAGAAATTCTAGAAGTTAGCAAAATTATACAAAATATCACAATCATAAATAGATGACCTGCAAGGGATAGAGGCAGGTTAGAACTCAACAAGAGATCTCCTGTATCCTGGAAAAATAAGGTGAATAGGAGTGAGCGTTTGACTCAAAGAGTAAAATACCAATTTTAACCACAATTTCTATAGCTATCTAAAGCTAATACATCTCAAAGAGTGGAATGTAACATCATCATAATTTTCATACAAATCACATCATAGCAGCAAAAAGGCAATTTGAAGTACTCACACACCCAATAATGTTTAAACAGTACATATATGGGAGCTGATCCCCTATACAACTCTCTTAATCCAACCTCTGCCAGCGAGTGTCTCTCAAGCCGGACTTTTGCTTAATAAACCAAATGTGGGGGCCAGCGAGATCATCTCGAGCTATGCCTACCTTGACTTATCCATAAAAGCATCGGGTCCCAGCGAGTGTCTCTTAAGCCTCGTCTACCCTTCCAATCCATATCCAATACCACACACTACACGCACGCCAATGCCAACGCACGCACACTGCTCCAAATTACTATCAACAACATCCATGGCACTTTATCAATTAAGAATGCAATATAAAACGTGCCTAGGGTTTAACTACATAGATACATATTTATAAGTGATGCATGGACATACTTGAACATGTAATAATATTGAAATTATAATTAAAATTAATATTTTACTCACAGACTTGAACTGAGGTCACTACGATGGCTGGGCGGAGGAGGAAGGCTGTCCCGGATCACCTGACAATTTCATTGCAATTATTTAATATATTTGACTCAATACAAGTTTAGAAAAGACCAAAGATACCCTAAGTCATACCGAAAATCCGGCAGAGTCTCTCCTATACCTAGGACCTACCCAACCTGCAAAAGAACTCAAAATGCACTTTTATATCCACAAGTCATACATCCACAACTCAATCACATCACATGGCCCCTCTTGGGCCCATCCAAACAGTCAACAATCATAATTTGAAAAATTATAATTTAGCCCCTACAATTAGCCCTTTTGCAAAAATTACCCAAATGAGCTCTAAAAATTCTAAAACTTTTTCCCGCGGTCCTTAGCAATATTATTAAGCTAATGCAAAAGGAATTATAATTTTCTAACCTACTGTGAATATTTTATAGATTTTTAATTGAAATTAGGCACTAGATAATTAAGAAAAAGTAGGGTTCGGGTTTACCTATGCTAATTTTTGACCTTGGGGACGTGCCCGGAACGTCTAAAAATGATGGGATAGCCTATAATTTCGATCCAATTTTGAAACTTTTTCGATAGCTTGCCTGCCGGGCTCGAAATTAAAGACTCGAGCAACTATTGAATTTTCGCGAATTGAAGGTACCTACGTGAAGCCCACAGCATGGGGGTTGGTATATAATTTTTACTGAATTTTCTAAACTCATTTAATGCTTGGAAAAATATTACGAAATTTCGCGAGACCCATCAAAAAATGGTGTCCGAAAAATTTGAAATGGGTATTGCCGTGAAACTCTCGTCCAGTGGAGCACTCCGGTACTCTCAGATTTTTGGTGGGGTTTACGGTTTTTGAGAAATCTAGTCCAAAAATCAAAATGGGCTAAAACTTTTTGAGTAAAAATTGGACAAACTGATTGATGGATTTTTGTGTTCTTGGTGTCTATGGAAAGCTCTCGAGGTGTAGATATGTTTTGGGATAAGACCCAGTCCGATTGGTAGCCAAATCGGCCAAAATCGGCCTCATAAAATGGGAAGCCGCGCACGCATAGAGGAGAAGTTTGGCGCGATTTTCTAGCAGCCAGGAGGCCTGTCGGCGGTGGGGGAAGAGCGGGAGAGGTCACCAGCGCTGTAGGGAGAGGAGAAGAGGCAATGGCCAGTGCGGAGGGAGAGGGAGGAGAGAGAAACGAGAGGAAGAAAAATGGTGTCGGGAGGAGAAAGGGAGAGGGAAAAAGGAAGAAGAAAGGACCGGTTCGATTCGATCGGTCTGATTCGATTCGGTTCGATTCTACTGGTTCGATTCAGGATACTAGTAATTGAATTTTTACTCTACCTTAAGACCGAAAACAAGGCCCAAAAATTTCCAAAAAAATTCTTGAAAACTCAGAAAAATTCATAGGGTCTAAATATATTTTTAGTTTTACCACGTGGTCTTTAAATAAATTTTTAAAAATTATCAAAGTTTTATATTTTTAAAAAATTGAACCTGATTTCAAAAATTCGAAAAATTTCAAATAATTTCCTAAAATTTAAATAAAATAAAATATTAATAGCTACCCATAAAATAATTAATTTAAAAATTAGGAGTATTACATTCTTCCCCCCTTACAGAAAATTCGTCCTCGAATTTTCACACAAGGCAGAATAAAAGAACTGAATTACACATTGAACAAATAAGGGTACTTGCTATGCATGTTTCGCTCTGACTCCCAGGTGCATTCTTCTACTGATTGGCTCCTCCACAACACCTTAACCATAGGGATCTGTTTCGACCTTAGTTGCCTCACTTGGTAGTCCACTATGGCTATTGGCTACTCCTTAAATGTCAAGTCTTCTTTCAGCTTTACTGTATCCTGTTGTAGCACATGAGAGGGATCTGGTATGTATTTCCTGAGCATGGAGATGTGAAATACAGGATGAACATGAGAAAGGCTGGGTGGTAACTCCAACCGATAGGCAACTGCTCCAACTCTATCAGTAACGTCATAGGGTCCAATATACCAATGTGCCAACTTGCTCTTCTTTCCAAATCTCATGACTCCCTTCATCAGAGAAACCTTCAGGAATACGTAATCGCCTACTACAAACTCTACATCCCTCCGTCTGGGATCTGTATAACTCTTCTGCTTACTGAAAGCTGTTTTCAATCGTTCCTTGATTAAAAGAACCATCTCTGAAGTGTACTGCACTAGGTCTACATCATGCACCTTCGCTTCTCCCATTTTCATCCAACACAGAGGAGATCTATACTTTCTGCCATACAGAGCCTCATAGGGTGCCATCCCGATACTGGAATGATAACTGTTGTTATAGGCAAACTCCAGCAAAGATAGCTGATCATCCCATTGACCTCCAAAATCCAGAACACACATACAAAGCATGTCTTCTAGTGTTTGAATTCTCCTTTTGGACTGCCTGTCTGCCTGAGGGTGGAAGGCGGTACTAAAGTTTAACTGCATACCAAGTGCCTCTTGCAGCTTTATCCAAAACCTAGAAGTGAATTAGGGCCCTCTGTTAGATATTATGGAAGTAGGAACTCCATGTAATCTAACTATTTCTCAAACATAGAGTCTGGCATATTGTGCAACAGAATAGGTAGTTCTCACAGGCAAGAAATGAGCTGATTTAGTCAGACGATCTATAATTACCCACATCGAATCGTATCCCTGCGTGGTACGAGGCAACCCAATTATAAAATCCCTAGTGATCATTTCCCACTTCTATTCTGGGATAGGGAGCTCTTGCAGCTTCCTTGACGGCCTCTGGTATTCAAACTTCACCTTCTAATAAGTCAAGCACTTGGACACCAAGTCTGCTATGTCTCTCTTCATGTCATTCTACCAGTAGCTATCTTTCATATCATGGTACATCTTGGTGAAGCTGGGTGGACATTGTACAGTGTATAGTGTGTCTCTTGCATAATTTCATTCCTGAGATTGTCTCGTCGGGCACACATATCCTGGAACCTTGCATAAGAGCGCCATTACTAGCAAATCCAAATTCACAACCATCATCCTACTGTACTCTTTCTATAATTTTCATCAATTGTGGGTCTCTGTGCTGGGAAACTCTGATTCTGTCTCGCAGGTTTGGTCTTACTAAAAAATGGGCTTATAATACCCCTCATCTAAAATATCCAAGATTAAACCTTGATCCATCAACTCATGTACTTCCTAAATCAACGGTCTCCTCTCTACTGATATGTGCGCTAAACTATCAGAAGATTTTCTTCTCAGAGCATCTGCTACTACATTGGCCTTCCCAGGATGATACTGGATGGTACAATCATAGTCCATCAGAAGCTCCATCCATCTCCTCTGTCTCAAGTTTAAATCCCTCTATTGGAAGATGAACTTCAAACTCTTGTGGTTGGTGTATATCTCGCACACTTCACTATACAGGTAGTGTCTCCAGATCTTTAGTGCAAAGACTACAGCCGCTATTTCCAAATCATGAGTGGGGTAGTTCTACTCATTCCTCTTTAGTTGCCTTAAAGCATAAGCTACTACTTTCCCATGCTGCATCAAAACACATCCCAAACTAACTCTGGACGCATAACAGTACATTGTATATCCTTCACCACTCATCGGTAATGTCAACACAGGGGCTATAGTTAGACATTCCTCACAATCATATGTCCAAATGAACGTAACATTCTTCCGAGTTAACTTAGTTAGGGAACTGCTATCCTAGAGAAATTCTATACAAAATGCCTATAGTAGCTAGCTAGGCCTAGAAAACTTCACACCTTAGTGACTGTTGTAGGCCTAAGCCAATCAGTTACCGCCTTAATTTTCTTAGGATCCACTTGAATGCCTTCACTAGAAACCATGTGTCCCAAGAATGAGATGCTTTCTAGCCAAAATTCACATTTTGAAAATTTGGCAAATTGTAACACCCCTATTGGCATAGCCTGGTATATTTCACTGTTCCGGTGACCGGTGTCGGTCTGGACAATTAAGGGGATTAGAACCACACTTAAGACAACTAGAGAAGCTATAAACACAAATAATTAGTAATGTCCAATTAGTTAAGTATAAACAAGAAAAATAGAACATAAGAAGTTAAACGAGCCGAGAGTCACAACGATGAGTGACCTTCTCGGGAACTACTGCGAAGTCATTTTAAACTCAAATTTTGAACCGTAAAATGTGACGCCGCAGTCCTTAGGACCCTTATGAACACAGTGGAAAAGAGAAAATCACGAAAAAGAACTGTTAAGCCAGTCAAATAATTAGGTCAGGGAGCCTGAAGAAATATTAAATTAATTATAAACCGGAAAGAACTGGCGAGGGGCAATTGGGTCAGTTGACCCTGAGAGCTTACTCCTGACCTAATTGTCAAATAAAATTGGAGAAAAGAAAATTTCGTAATCGAGAATTAAATTAAAGAACTAATAAAAAAAAAGAAGAAAAATGAAAAAGGTGTAGGGAGATGACATCATGCATGACATCATGCATGATGCTATAAAGAATATAATTAATAAATTTACTTAAATTGATTTTTGGTCTTCTTAAGACATAAAAGAAAAGAAAAAAAAAATAAAACACAAAAGTCTTCTTCAAAAACGTCACTCTCCCTCTCCCACACCAAAACCTCCATTAAAGCTCAATTTTGAGCTTGCATATTATAAGATTTCACCATTGAAAAGTAAGCCACCATAGTTAAAGCTTGTCTAGGCAACTTGAGAAGAAGATTGGTCGTCAAAGAAAGAAGAAAAGAAGAAAGAAAATTTGAGAAAAGGGGAGTTAGAAGTTGCTACACAAAGGTTAGTGATTTAAGTTGCAAATGAGTTTATTACTTGTGTTTATAACTTAGTTAACTTAGAAAAATGCTTAAAATGAAATAAAAATTTATTGAGGGACCATGAATGATTTTCAACCAGCATGTATATGGGAGTATATTTGCATGGTTTGATGGATTTAATTGGGTATATAAACCTTAGTTAGTTGAATGACTATGGTTAGAGGCATGGAATCAAGTAAATGCATGAGGTTAGTGAATTAGGGTTTGGACATTAGGGTTTAGAGACCAAAAATGTAAAAAACTTGTAAATGGTGTCTTTGACCTAATGTGAAGTGAAAAATGGTCATTTGTGACCAAATGAGGTGTGTTAGAAGTGTTGGAATTAAAAGCCAATTCGGATTGGATAAGGTCATGTCTTTGTGAGATGACCAAAATTTCCTTTGAGGGACCAAAAATGAAATTTTACAAGTCCAATGGATATGGGACCAATTGGGGATGAAAATAGGCACTAAATGACACAATTTTCATTTAGGAAGTCTGCCCAAAAAGTGACTAAAACCTAGTGAACAAAGTGACCGAAGTTGAGAAATCGCAGGCTGCCCTGCACAACCTGACCAAATGTCTGTTCATTTGGTCATAACTCGAGCTAGGCAGGTCAAAATGACCTGAAATTTTACCAGTGATTAGATGAGATATAGACCTAAAACTTTCATGAAGAACACCAACCCAAATTATGCCATTAACTCAATCAAATTACTGAGCCAAGTTGGGTCACTGAATCTGCAGACTGCAGATTTGCTATTTGAACAGTAAAGTTTCAATGGCTATAACTCTCTCTAGAAAACTCTGATTTAGGTGATTCTTGAACCGATGGAAATCTAAGGCATAGTAGAACATTTCATATGAAGAAATTTAGACCAAATTATGGACCTAACTTGATCAAATTGCTTAACGAAGTTGGAATTAATAATCTGCCAAAACAAAATTCTGTAGCATAAACAGTAAACGTAATTTGCTTATAACTTGAGCTACAAAACTCCAATTGGAGTGATTCAAAAAGGAGAATAAACTTAAGACAATAAGGAACATTTTCTATGAAGAAAGTTTTGCCAAATTCCAACAGTAAACTAACCAATGAAACAGTACAATTAGGGACACCAAAACTGAAAATTTGGCATTTTTGCCTAAAAGACCTAAGTTTTGAGAAAATGACCAAAACCAACAAGTTTGGTGACCAAAATGTGGTATGTGGGTAAAGTTGGAATTCCCATACCTATTAAGCCTTAGAAAGTCAATAATTTGACTTGAATAGTGTAGTGAATAGTAACCCAAAACACAAAACTTCAAGAATGTCGAATTTAGCACATTAGAGCTAGGTAAAAGTGAAGTTAAATTTATTATTGGATTTATGCTAAGTTATGGTACTAAAACACTATAAAATTGTGTGTTTTAGTGGAAAAGAATACCGGGACAGAACCTGAGGAATCGAGTCAAGGCCAACAGGCGACTCATTTGAGGTTTGTGCACAACGTATACTTTTTATAATCATCTTTTGCATACTGTTTTGAATAACGTGAAATATTGAATTATGACATTCTTATGATATTTTGATTTAAATTGTTGAAAGTTATTATGTCTATTGAAATGACAATGTTTAGCAAATTGTTAAGATAAGTTTTGAAACCACAGTGTCATGACCATATATTTGAACACCTCACTAGCATGACTAGTGGGGGTAATTAGTTTCGAATTTTGATTCCTTCTTTGGAGAAGTGTTGAGGTGTGCCAGTAGAAAAGGATGTGAATGGATATCCATATATTTGAGCTAGCTAGCCTTGTGATGTGATTTCTCTTTAGCCTCTGGCTATTGAGATTCTATTTGTTTCGAATGGCATGATCTAACTGTGGGTTTTATGAAATGTGATTTGATACTTCAAAATGAAATTGTTTGGGATTAAAATCTCATAATGCATGATTTGTACTTAATTCTCATGTTCAGCCAAATTTTTGAATAAATGTGATTTAAGTTTTGCATAAAGATTATTTTAGTATGTTGTGCACCACTAAGTCCTAGTACTCAGCGATAGCTTCTATTGCTGTCGCAGATACAGAGACTAGAGGAGCAGCAGACTGAGCTACTGAGGTGTGAAGTATTGCATATAAATGTATGGACATGTAAATGGGTCTTGAGCAGCTTGTACAAAAATTTGTATGAAGTTTGTAATAAAAAAATTTAGTTTGAATTTCCTTTGATGTAAATTTTGTAATGATATATATATATATAAATTGTTTTGTCTCTAATGAAATATGAGTGTAACTATTTTATTTAATTTGAATGAAATTTATTGTTAGTAATTTGAGGATTATTAAATTTTGAACTTGAGAAATTGATTGAAATGGTTGTGGAGTTGTTGAAATGGATTGAGTGTGATTGTGAAATTGAAGTAATTGTTGGGTAAAAATTTTTAGAAGTGCTTTTTACAGGTATTTGAAGAAATGTTTTCTCAAAATACAGAGGGAACTCTATCAAAATTTTTATAAATTTTGCGAAAAAATAAAATGGGCCAAAAGTTTTAACTAGTTCTTAAGTTCAATTAAATGTTTTAAATACCTATTAGAAAATGCTCACCACTTATCAAAAATAAGAAAATTGTTTTAAAATCCCTTGTAGGGTACTTAATGAGTTATCGGTAGGTGAAGTTCAGTAGTTCATTAGGTATTCTACGAGATCATGTTATGCCTTACAGAGGGGTAAGGTGTGACTACAATGACAAAACAGTCCAGGAATGTCCTGAACACCCTGTTCATCAAGTCCATGAAGGCCACTGGTGCATTAGTGATTTCAAAAGACATCACCAAGAACTCATAATGACCATATCTTGTCCTGAATGCTATCTTGGGCACATCCTCATTCCTGATTTTCGACTGATGGTAGCCTCATCGTAGGTCTATTTTGGAAAAGAATCTAGCCCCTTGAAGCTAATCAAATAGATCATCGATTCGAGGAAGTGGATACTTGTTCTTTACAGTCACCTTGTTCAGCTGTCTATAATTAATACACAACCTTAAGGACCCATCTTTCTTTCTCACAAATAGAACAAGAGCGCCCCAGGGTGAAGTGCTCGGACATATGAAACCCTTGTCCAAAAGCTCCTGTAGCTGCTCCTTTAGCTCTTTCAATTCCGCTAATGCCATCCTGTAAGATGGCATTGATATGGTGTTTGTACCCAGCACAACGTCAATGCATAACTCTATTTCCCTTCGTGGTGGTAACCCTGGAAGCTCCTCAGGGAAGACATCCATAAATTCTCTGATAACAGGAACATTCTCAATGTTAACACCTTCTACAGATGTATCTCTCACTAATGCCAAATACCCTTGACATCCACGCCTCAATATTTTTCTAACACTAATTACTGACACTAAGTTATATGGAGCCACGCTCCTGTCACCATCAAAGCTAAACTCTTTCACACCAGGTATATGAAAGTACACCCTTTTGTTCCTATAGTCTAAAGTGGCATAATGAGTTGCCAACCAATCCATGCCCAAAATTACATCAAAATCCATTATCGGTAAAGGAACCAAGTCTACTGGGAGTATCCTTCCATCCACTACCACCGGGCTACCCCTAAAAACCATATCCATTCTAAAGTTGTAGGGTTCCTACCTAATCTCATAGCAAAAACGGGGGAGACAAATGAGTGCGTGGCACCTGGATCTATTAAAACACGAGCCTCATAGGAACAGACTAGAAGAACACCTGCCACAATTACAATGGAAGCCTGAGCATCCTAGTGGGTCAAGGTGAAAACCCAAGCTTGACCCTTACCCTGCATTGCAAAACCCTGAAATTGACTTCTACCTCCTGACCCGCCTCCAAATCCATGTCCTCCTTGTCCTCGGCCCTATTGGCCACTGAACTGACTGCCTGCCATGCTGGAAGCACTAGGATATAATTGACAAGGAACATTTGCAATAGAACCCCATTACCCCATTTGTGGGTCGCTAAACATGGGACATTCTCTAGCAAAGTGACCCTGCTGGCCACACTGAAAACATACTCCTAAACCCATCATACAAGGTCCTGAGTGTCCTCTTCCACATTGTGTGCAAGGTGCCAAGGAGGATCCTGAACCAGAACCAGAACTGCTGTAACCCGAACTGTGACCACTGCTGAATCCGTACCCTGATCTGAATCCTTGAGATCTGTGTTTAAAACCACCATTCTTGTTGTTTCTACTCCTTCCTCTGTAGTGACTTTGGCCTCCACTATCCATGGTGCCCATGTAGGGAACACCTAAAGAACCTTCTGCTCTATTCTTCTTTGCCCTTCCACTGTCATCTCCTGTATAGCTAATTTCAATCTGTCGGCTCGATCAACTACCACATCGAAAGACTGAACAGACATTATGGCCAAGTTTGCATACCTCCTGTCCAGCCCCTTTAGGAACCTCTTTACCTTCATACTTTCTGTAGTCACCGCAATGGGGGCATATCTACTAAATTCTAAAAATTTTGTAGCATATTCATCAACGGATCTACCATTCTGCCTTAAGGCCTCAAAGGCCCACTGCTTTTGGTCTCTGAAGCTTTCTAGCATAAACTTATTGACGAACAGTTCCACAAATTGGGTTTAAGATAATCCCTCAATATGAGGAAGTACGTAGTCTGTCATCCACTGCCTTGGCACTGGGCCCATTACATGCTGCACACACTCTACCAATCTCCTATCAGTTAACTGCAGTTCCAGCCCTGCCTATTTACAGGAGTCCAAAAACTGATGGGCATCATCTGACACATCATAAGTACCAGGCACCAACTTCTTGAAATTAATTAGTTGTTTCTAAGGTTTCCCTCTTGGTGCGGTAGGTTGCTGCTGCTGTAGAGGATGAATCATATATTGTGCCATCATATCAATGGTTCTCTGCAATCCGGCTAGGGTAGCTGCCATTAGGTCCATGGGACCCTGGGCCACAAAAGACTATTCTTGAACTTGTAGCGGCTGCTCTTCTACTTGAGTAGCTCTAGGTTTCCTGCCTCACCTCTTAGAGGTAGGCGCCTCATCCTGTGCCGACACCTCGTCTGGCACATCTCATTTTGGTGTAGTGGTAGCTCTTCTACTTCTACACATTTTCCTGAAATTCAGCAGCATTAGCCCACAAAATTCAAAATGGCATATTACACATCTCTATAGACTCATATTTATACACAATTATATAAAGCAGAAACTAGAAGCAAAGATGACAATGCAATGACAAATGTGGACCCTATTCTCCACATGTGACTCCTATTAGACTCTTCCCAAAACTTTAGACATATATTCCCTATGAATCTGGAGCCTAAGCTCTGATACCAACTTTGTCACGACCCAACCTATGGGCCAGACCGGCACTAGGACCTGGGTTAGCCTAACACCCCTGAGGCCCGTATTAAGCCTAACTATTCCTCAACCCAATCTTAAGGCCCATTTTAGGCCCAATTCAAGAATTCAACCGAACAGAGTCCGACCATAATGTGGACCATACAACAGGCAATTTTTGACTCACCGGACCTGTAAACACAATATATAATAATATGGAGAGCTCAGCTCACCCTCCACACACTCATAATATCATAGAATTAAATGGGAGCTCAGCTCCCTCATCCAGTCCAATCATACATGCATTTAATACATTTATAGGTCCAACATGGCAATTATAATACAGACCCAAATCAAGTAAGTATTTCTAACACATGCGAAATTTTAAAAGTTAGCAAAATTATACAAAATATCACAAACATAAATAGATGACCTGCAAGGGAGAGAGGCAGGTTAGAACTCAACAAGAGATCTCCTGTATCCTAGAAAATAAGGTGAATAGGAGTGAACATGTGACTCAGAAAGTAAAATACTAATTTTAACCACAATTTCTATAGCTATCTAAAGCTAATGCATCCTAAAGAGTGGAATACAACATCATCATAATTTTCATACAAATCACATCATAACAGCAAAAAGGCAATTTGGAGCATTCACACACCCAATAATGTTTAAATAGTATATATATAGGAGCTGATCCCCTATACAGCTCTCTTAATCCAACCTCTGCCAGCGAGTGTCTCTCAAGCCGGACTTTCGCTTAATAAACCAAATGCGGGGGCCAGCGAGATCATCTCGAGCTGTGCCTAGCCCGACTTATCCATAAAAGGACTGGGTCCTAGCGAGTGTCTCTCAAGCCGCGTCTACCCGTCCTATCCATATCCAATACCACACACAACACGCACGCCAACGCCAACGCACGCACACTGCTCCAAATTATCATCAACAATATCCATGGCACTTTATTAATTAAGAATGCAATATAAAATGTGTCTAGAGTTTAACTACATAGATACATATTTATAAGTGATGCATGGGCATGCTCAAACATATAATAATATTGCAATTATAATTAAAATTAATATTTTACTCACAGACTTGAACTTAGGTCATTGCGGCAGCTGAGCGGAGGAGGAAGGCTATCTCGGCTCACCTAACAATTTCATTACAATTATTTAATATATTTGACTCAATACAAGTTTAGAAAAGACTAAAAACACCCCAAGTCGTGTTGAAAATCCGTTAGAGTCTCCCCTATACCTAGAACCTACCCAACCTACAAAAGGACTCAAAATGCATTTCTATATCCACAAGTCACACATCCACAACTCAATCACATCACATGGCCCCTCCTGGGCCCATCCAAACAGTCAACGACCATAATTTGAAAAATTACAATTTAGTCCCTACAATTAGCTCTTTTGTAAAAACTGCCCAAATGAACTCTAAAAATTCTAAAACTTTGCCCCGCAGTCCTTAGCAATATTATTAAGCTAATGCAAAAGGAATTATAATTTTCTAACCTATCACGAATATTTTATAGATTTTTAATCGAAATCAGGCACTAGATAATTAAGAAAAAGGATGATTCAGGTATACCTATGCCAATTCTGACCTTGGGGATGCGCTCGGAATGTCTGAAGACGATGGGGTAGCCTATAATTTTAACTCAATTCTGAAACTTTTTCGGTAGCATGCCTGCCCGGCCCAAAATTAAATATCTGAGCAAATGTTGAATTTCCAAAAATTGAAGGTACCTACGCGAAGCCCACAACATGGGGGTTAGCATATAATTTTTACTGAATTTTCTAAACTTATTTAATGCTCGAAAAAATATTACGAAATTTTGCAGGACTCACCGAAAAACAGTATCCGAAAAATTCGAAATGGGTATTGCCGTGAAGCTCTCGTCGAGTGGAGCACTCCAGTACTCTTGGATTTTTAGTGGGGTTTACGGTTTTCGAGAAATCTAGCCCAAAAATCAAAATAGACTAAAATTTTTGGAGCAAAAATTGGACAAACCGCTCGATGGATTTTTGTGTTCTTAGTGTCTATGGAAAGCTCTCGAGGTGTAGATGTGTTTTGGGATAAGACCCGATCCGATTGGTAGCCGAATCGGCCAGAATAGGCCCAGGAAAATGGGAAGTCGTGTACGCATAGGAGAGGAGTTTGGTGATATTTTCTTGTGGCTTGGAGGCCTGTTGGCGGTGGGGGAAGGGAAGGGGAGGTCACCAGCGCTGTGGGGAGGGGAGGAGAGAGAAACGATAGGAAGAAAAATGGCATTGGGAGGAGAAAGGGAGAGGGAAAAAAGAAGAAGAAAGGACTGGTTCAATTCGATCAGTTCGATTCTGCCGGTTCAATTCAGGATACCGTAATTGAATTTTTACTCTACCTTGGGACCGAAAAAGAGGCCCAACAATTTCAAAAAAATTCTAGAAAACTCAGAAAAATTTGTAGAGTCTAAATATATTTTTAATTTTACCACATGGTCTTTAAATAAATTTTTAAAAATAATCAAAGTTTTATATTTTTGAAAAATCAAACTTGATTTCAAAAATTCTAAAAATTTCAAATAATTTTCTAAAATTTAAATAAAATAAAATATTAACAGCTACCCATAAAATAATTAATTTAAAAATTAGGGGTCTTACAATTTTCATCATTCTCAAGTAACAATTCTCATCTTATAAACATATATTCAAAATGGATATTCTTATACAAAATAAAAGCCAAAATACATCAAAGTATTATTACAATTTTATTCTTACAACTGCTCAATTGTCTATGTGTACATACATGCTAATTACATCAAAAGACATATACAATAGGGTATACCTAGTATATACCCGAAACTATATCCACCACTGCCTCACGTTGCTCACTCTGCAGCTCTTTCCTTCTCTTTACCTATGACAGTATGAAACAGTTATCGCTAAGCATAACACTCAGTGGTGCACAACTATAATTTTTAAAGATCACTAAAAGCATAATTTATCAACTGATAAGCAGGAATTTAAAATTTTCACAAAGCTGATACCAACATTTTTAATAAAAATTTATCAAAATAAATTGCAAACAATAGTTTAGCTAATAATTCACACAACTTAGGCCATGACATAAAATTTTACGATCAATGTCGTGTTATACACCACAACAAAGTGATCTACAACCTCACTAACCGAAATTAATGAAGAAGGTGGCTAGCTACCTATATGAGCACTCATCCGAACTCAACCTCAACGGGCACGTCAGAGAGGAAGGAAATATAATCAAACTTGACCAAAATGAATGGAGGAGAAACATAATATAAATTGTCATGTCAAGTGTGGTTTCAAAACAAATCTAAACAATTTCATTCAAAAATTTCATTGCAAGCCAATAATCACATTTCATTCATAATTTTTTCTCTTATAGGTTTGGCAACACACAATTTCTCAATTTAAAATTTTCAATGCAAATAAAATCATAAATCATTCATATAGGCTCATTCAAAGCAATTCTAAATTGAAAACAAAGAATTAGAAATAATTGTGCACAAACCTTCTTAACTTGTCTTGACTTAACTTAATTTTTCTCCTTCCTTGGAAGGCTCCTTTCCAACTGAAACATATAATTAAAGTGCCTCAATACTCATCCAAAACATTTCCGATAGCTAATCCAACAATTGCATCATACATACTTAAATTACTTATGAAGTGTCATAAAGCTTGGGTTCAGGGCAGTTTTACCTCTTGACTTTTGAACCCAATTTTGACCTAGTTCTCGTCATAATCTTGTTAGTAGTATGCCCTAGAGCATATCATTTAGTATGTATCTTGTACATAATTTTATTAATAAAAGGCATTTCCACTTTTCTGTTTACATAATATATTTATGTGTAATAGAAAAGGTCCATTGATATTTTGTTAGAAATATTATTCTTAAGTTGTTAAGAATATGAGTGACAATATTTCTAGCACAAAGTATCATAAATAGGTTCACAATCGAGGATACTTCATAATAAGGACATGACTTATCCAGAAAGATTGTATTCATGTTTGTTCCCAAGTTATTTATATGAGATATAAATAAGATGGAATGGTGAGTCTCATGCCATATAACAAACTTGATAGGCACTTATAAATGATAAGTAGGCCGAACCAGTGACACTTATGACAAGCACATGGAGTTTACTCTTGTCAATGTTTTGTCATAAATCATATCAATGCATATAATCTTTAGACCTGAGATAGCACAGTTATCTTGTATATAGGTAGTTTGAGTTTGATCTTTCATACTTGTACTATGTATGGGTATATGGGCATGTGTTGGCTCCTCTAGTTATATATGGAGGTAGGTGTTGATCAAGATGGAATCTGTTCCTCTAAGTAAATAGAGTTAAAATCCTATGTTCATTTAATTGTTCTTGATGTTTCAAGTTCTGGCCAGACAGATAGATTTATTCGTAAAAGAGTTTCGATGAGAAAATCTTTTAATCAAGAACTGGAATTAAAAGAGAACATAATATTCATAGCAAATGGAGTTTGACATAAACCATGACTCGGCTTGAGTTGGGATTTTGTAATGAGAGAGTCTAGTGCATGGTAACATATGATTATAGGTTCATTTAAGGTAAACCTTATTACTAATTGGGTGGCCATGGCATGCTATGCTAGGTGTTAACCATGGTCTATGAGGTTCATAAAATGATTTAGAGAAATCATTTATGGTAAGAAAGAGTTCGATGATATTAAGAGTTGATATCATGTCTCATTGCCAATTAGTGATGAGCCTAGTAAGTCACACACATACACAAGTTATCACCTATTTAAATATGATTTAATTAATTAATTAAAGAGTTTAATTGATTAATTAAATAGATTTGGTTTGCAATTAAATTGCAAAGTCCCTAGCATGACTTGAAACCAAATCTAGATTATTGGATGTGTAGTATAAATTAAATTTATATTTAAAGTGTTTAAATATGAATTTAATTGATGAGAAATTAATTAATAGAGATTAATTAATTAATTTATATTTGATATAAATTAATTAGAAGAAGAAAATAATTATTTTGGGTTAAGAACTCAAAATTAAGACACAGGGGCATTTTGGTCATTTTGCAGTGTGACACGTGGCACCATGAGATGGTGACACATGGCATAACACATAAGCTTGCCAAATATTTTTAATCATGTAAGATGATTAAAATCAAGATTAAATATAGGTTTGACACTTGGCACAATGTGATTGAGTCACTTAAACCTAGAGCTAATCAAAAGGTGACATGTGGCTAGGGTTTAATGTGTTAACCTAGCTATTTAAGTGTGGTTATGAAAAGAAAACACAACCAGCAGCCTCTCCTCTCAATTGTCACGCCACTTTGAGCCTCTCCAGCTATTTCTCTTCATCTCTCATCAATTCAAAGAGATTAGCCATCAATCTCTTGAATTAAGAACACTAGAAATTGTTTCTAGTGTCCTGTTTACATCTCTAATCTCTTAAAAGGCAGAACTTGAATTTCTAATTAATAGAAAAGGCTTTAGAAGCTGTTCAAGGGCTGCCATAGGTGTTTTTGGTGTGGACAAGCTAGAGGGACAACATCCGTGTCCTCAAGACGATCTCAAAGGCGCAGACAAAGACATCAAGAGGTTAGTGTAATCGTTCTTGATTTAATCTAGGGTTCTAAAATTAATCTGATTAATTTTAAAATCTTAAATGGCAAATACAGATCCAAAAACATATTAAAAGAGTTTTAATATGTTGTTTATCATTGAAATCAAATAGATAAAAATAAATCTTGCATGGTGCTTGTGACCCTAGGTGAAAATTTTTGAATTCAATGGTATAATCTTGTGTTTTTCACGCTTCCGTTCCTTCAAATCTAGTGAGCTATTCTTTATAAAAATTATCCCTCTATGTCTTAGTTTCATTTTCCAATTTGAATCACTCCATTTGGAGTTGTGTAGCTCTAGTTATGGTCAATTTACCAAGTGTTGGTCCAGTGACCAATACTGTTCTAGAACAAGGCAGATTTTAGAACTCAACTTGGTCAAGCTAATTGGACTAGTTATGATCATAATTTGGCTTAGTATTCTTCATATGAGTTGTTCTCCTGTGTCTCATGGTTACACAGGTTCAAGAATTTCTAAATTTGAGGTTATGTAGGGTGAGTTATGGTAATTTAATCAACCTAGACTCATAACCCTACAACTCCATAATTCTAAGTTCCAGGTCAGGTTTTGCAATTCACATTTGAGGTCCCTACTCTCAGAATTTGAGTAAGATTTCTAAACTAATGTTATACTCCTAAGTCTTAGGTTTTCATATCATTTTGGCACATCCCATTTGGAATTTTCTAGTGAAAGTTATGGTCTAATTACTGTCCTGGGGTCAAATGGTTAAATTGATTTCAATGCAGTAATTCTATATTGGGAAGTCCTGAATTATCCTAACAATTTCCATAAGTTCTTTTAGTATCTAGGTTCTGGCCAAAATATCAAAGTTGTAGTTCTAGGTCTTATGAAGATTATGATTTTTGAATAACTACATTTTCAGTTTTTTTAGCCCAAGTTATGGCATTTTTTCCAAAACTGGTCGGATGGCTATTTGTTCAGGATTTCTAGGTCAAGTTTGGTTCTAGCAGATTTGTTGGACTAAATTTGCTTAGCAATTTGATAAACTTAGTGTCATTATTTGGGTTTATGGCCTTCATAAGAAATTTTCTACTATGTTTCAGGTTTCCATTGGTTTAAGAATCACCTAATTTTGAGTTTTCTACTGTGAGTTATGCCTAATTGAAGATGTACTGTTTATTTGGTCAATTCTGGTCAGGTCCAAAACACTAATTCCGGATTCAAGGAAATTTTAGACCAACTTATGGTCAATTTTTGAGCAAGGTTTCTTCATGAAAAATGTGGCTTTTGGTCTTAAGTTTCATCTCCAATTGGCCTCACACCAATTGGAGCTATCTAGCTCTACTTATAACCATAAAAGCACAATCAACGTAGAGGTCTAGAAATCCAGCAATTCAACAACCATGAATTTCTCAATTCCATTCATTCATTCACATCACTTCTCCATTCAAAACATACCAAATGACAATAATTAGGCCTTTTAACCATCAATTAGTCAACATTCCACCAAACTTTAATTTCCGCGGAAACCCTAACTCTCTTCTTCCTAATCCATGCAAATTCATGCAAATTCACTTCACCAATCACATATACTATTTCATTTAAGTTCAAATTCATGCTTAATTTAAATTGAACACATCAAAACCCTAAGGTCCCATGGCTTGCCGAAGTTCACACATCCATAATCAAGCATGATTTTTCAATTTTTCATGTAATTCTCACTTATTCAACATTATTTCTATAAGTATACACTAAGTTAAGTTAGAAGAGAGAGACTTACCTCTATGGAGCTTTTCAATCTTCAACTTCCCTCACTTAATTCTTGAATTTCTCTCTTCTAATCTTCTTACCAAGGCCTAATTAGAGGTTTTTAGTGAAGTGGCTATAAAAATTATGGGTTAATTTTAGGGTTTGAAGAGCTTGGATTAAGCATCAATTATGGGAAATTGAATAGAGATAGAGAGAGAGTAGAGTCAGCTAACATGGGTAGAAGAAGATGAGCATTTTTTATTTTTAATTTATCTCTTATCTTATTTATTTTTACCCAAAAATACTTTAATTTAAATTATATTTTTAATTTTGTCATGCATATGTCATTGATGATGTCATAATTCAATTTAATATTTGAATTTCATTTCTTTCTTTTTCATTTCCCTACACTCCTCTATATTTTTAATTATTTTTCATTATTTTAATCTCATAAATTTTAATGGACATTTAAGTCAAAAGTCACCTCTAGGAGTGAATTGACCAAAATGTCCCTCATCGGTTCTAATTTATCTTTTAATAACACCTGATAACTCCTTGAGTTCTGATTCCCTTGTTTGAGCTTATTTTCTTTTCTTTTCTATGCTTTTCACATTCCCAATAGTTTTGCAATTATCCCTTAACCTAGGGTGTCATGGGGTCCCTCACGAATTTAGAATAGCAACTGAGCTCACAGTCGCTTCCCGGGTCGGTCACCCATTGTTGGGACCTTGGCTTATTTAACCCATCTGTGCTTGATTTCTTTTATTTTTATCCACCTTCATTTAATCTTTATCAATGTTATTTATAACTTGTCTATGTGATTTAAGTTTAGCTCTAGACATTCTAACTTTTCAGACAGACATTGGTCACCGGAACAGTGGAATGCACAGGACTGCTTATTATGAGGGTGTTACAAGTTTTCCTTGAGGAAGTCATCTTAAATCCAGAGAGTTCATTAACATGAATGGAAACTCTACCTGTGCCACAAAAGATATATTGTCATAGGGAAAACACTAAAAGATTAGGTATGTTTATAACTATAGTGTTACTTAAAATGGCTTATAAATTAATTTATATTGTCACATATATATTATGTCACGACCCAACCTATGGACCGGACCGGCACTAGGACCTGGGCCAACCTAAGGCCCCCGAGGCCCGTAGTAAGCCTTAACTATTCATTTACCCAACTTTAAGGCCCATTTGGGCCCAATTTCAAGAAACCAACCAGACAGAGTCTGGCCATAAAATGGACCTACCAACGGGGAGTTTTTGACTCACCCGACCTGTAAACACAATAAACAATCCATTGGGGAGCTCAGCTCACCCTCCACATACTCATATCATCATAATGATAAATGGGAGCTCAGCTCCCTCATCCAGTCCATCAAACATGCATATAATAATTTTACAGGTCCACAATAATAATTTAGTTTACAGACCCAAATCAAATAAACATTTCTAACACATACGGAAATTCTAGGAGTAAATAAAATTACACAAATATTGATAAACAACCTGCGAGGAAAGGAAGCAGGTTAACCTCAAAAATATCCTCCTGTGGCCTGGAAAAATATTGAACAGGAGTGAGCATTCGACTCAGAGAGCAAAATATCAATTTTAACCATAATCTCTATAACTATCTAAAACTAATGCATCCTGTAGAGTGAAATACAACATCAACAACATTTTCACATCATAACATCAAAAAGGTAAATTTGGAGCACTCACGCACCCTGTAACATCAATCATAATATATGGGAGCTGATCCCCTATACAGCTCTCTTAAATCCAACCTGGTGCCAGCGAAGAACTCAGCTCGGACTTCCACTTAATAACCAAATCGGGGTCCCAGCGAAGAACTCAAGCCGTGTCTACCCCGAAGGACCGGGTCCCAGCGAAGATCTCAAGCCGTGTCTACCCATCCTATCCATAGTCCACACCACATCACACGCACGCCAACGCATGCACACTGCTCCAAATTACCACAACAACATCCATGGCACGCTAACAG
Source organism: Hevea brasiliensis (assembly GCF_030052815.1). Lineage (NCBI taxonomy): Eukaryota > Viridiplantae > Streptophyta > Magnoliopsida > Malpighiales > Euphorbiaceae > Hevea > Hevea brasiliensis. The sequence continues at coordinate 98,944,203 of NC_079503.1, read as the reverse complement.
TTATGAATGCAACATAAATCGTGCCTAGAGTTTAACTACATAAATATATGCATATAAGTGATGCATGGGCATGCTTGAACATATAATAATATCGAAATTACAATTAAAATTAATATTTTACTCACAGACTTGACGATGGTCACTGAGGCGGCTGGGCGGAGGAAGAAGGTCATCCTGCTCACCTGACAATTTTATTACAATCATTTAATAAATTTGACTCAATACAAACAAAGAAAAAGACCAATACGTCTTAAGTCGTGCCGAAAATCCGGCAGAGTCTCCCCTATACCTAGGACCTACCCAACCTGCAAAAGGGCTCAAAACACACTTATATATTCACAATCCATATGTCCACAACTCAATCCCATCACACAGCCCCTCCTGGGCCCATCAAATCAATCATCCATCACAATATATAAAATTTCAATTTAGTCCTTATAATTGACCATTTTTGCAAAAACTGCCCAAATCAGCTCTAAAAATTCTAAAACTTTGCCCCGCGGTCCTTAGCAATATTACTAAGCGATTGCAAAAAGAATCATAATTTTCTAAGCTACCACGAATATTTTATGGATTTTTAATCCTATTTAAGCACTAGAAAATTACGTAAAAACAAGGTTCGGGTTTACCTTTGCCGATTCCGACTTTGGGGACGCGCTCGGGTCATCTGACAATGGGGGGGTAGCCAAAACCTCGGTGCAATTCGGAGACTTTTCCGGTAACGGGTCTGTCTGACCGGAATTTCGCAGATCCAGTCAACTGTCGAATTTCCGCGAATCGAGGATACCTACACGAAGCCCATAACACGGGGGTTAGTACATAAATTTTTTAGAATTTTCTAAGCTCATTAAATGCTCGGAAAAACACTACGAAGTTACGTGGGACCCACCGAAAAACGGTGTCGAAAAAATTTGAAATTTATGTCGCCGCGAAGCTCTCGACGAGTGGAGCGTGCTGGTACCCTCGGTTTTCTCGTGGGATTCACGGTTTTCGAGAAATCTAGCCCAAAAGTCGAAATTGGCTAAAAACTTCCCGAGCAAAAATTGGACAAACCGCTCGATGGATTTCGGCGTTCTTGGTGTCTATGGAAAGCTCTCGCCGAGTAGATGATTTTAGACCCAAGACCCGGTCCAATTGGTGGCCGGATCGGCCGGATTTTGGCCGAGGAAGCTGAAACGCCGCGCGCGCGAGGGAGGGAATTCGCATGCTTCCGCTTAGCGCGTACCGGGCCGGGAGGCCGGGTGGTCGCGCTGGCCGTCTGGGTGGCAGGGGGAGGTGGCTGGCCGGCGGCAGAGGCATGAGGAGAGAGAAAAGAGAGAGAGAAGGGGAGGAGGTCGACGCGCGCGGGGAAGGAAAGAAGAAGAAGGAAAAGGCCGGTCTGATTCGACCGGTCCGATCCGGTCCGGTTCGATTCGGCCGGTCCGATTCAAGATACAAAATTTTGAATTTTTACTCTGCCTCGGGACCGAAAACGAGGTCCAAAAATTCCGAAAAAATTCTAGAAAACTCAGAAAAATACGTAGACTCCAAATATATTTTTAGTTTTGCCACGTGGTCTTTAAATTAATTTTTAAAAATTATCAAAGTTTATATTTTCGGAAAATCGAACCCAATTTTTAAAATCCGAAAAATCTCAAAAAAAATTCCTAAAATTTAAATAAAATTAAAATACCAAAAATACTCATAAATTTAAAATTTTTGGGGTGTTACATATTATATTTGAATATGTGAATGCAGCCCATGCAAGGAAAGAATTCGACAATAACTATTTCCAATTTTATGAATATATGAGACAACTAAAAAGTCATCACAGTTTCAAAGTTGCCAACTACACAATTGAAGATGAAAATACGGGCATTGCAAGAAAATTACCTAGCCATGATATTCATAAGTATGCACTGTATAGAATATTGTATGGATTTATGTTTTTTAAAACTATGTACTAGTTACTTGATGGAGATTTTTATTTGTAAGACTGTTACTATTTTGTGGATTTATGTTTTGTAACACCCCTAATTGCATAGTCTGGTATATTTTATTATTCTAGTGACTGGTGTCGGTCCAGACAAGTAAAAGGATTAGAACCACACTTAAGACAACTAGATAAGCCCTAAACACATATAATTAGTAATTGTCAAATAGTTAAGTATAAATAAAAAAACAAAACACAAAAAGTTAAATGAGCCGAGAGTCACAGCGATGGGTGACCTTCTCGAGAAGGACAACAAAGTCAATTTAAACTCAAATTTCAAACCGTAAAATGTAACGCTACGGTCCTTAGGACTATTGCGAACATAGTGAAAAAGAGAAAACCATGAAAAAGAATTGTTAAGCCGGTCAAATAATTAGGTCAGGGATCCGGAAGAAATATTGAATTATTAGCAAACCGGGTAGAACCGGCGAGGGGCAATTTGGTCAAGTGGCCCCTGGAGCTGACTCTTGACCTGACTGTCAAATAAAATCGGAGAAAAAAAAATTTCGGAGTCATGAATTAAATTAAAGAACTAAAGAAAAATAAATAAAAAAAAAGAGAGGAAAAAGAAAAAGTGAAAAAGTGATTACATCATGTATGACATCATGCATGATGCAATAAATCTTATAATTAAAATTTTAAATTTTAGGTTAATTTTTGGTCTTACTAAAGGTTAAAAATTTATAGAAGAAAAAAAAAAGGATTGTCTTCATCTTCTTGCCGTCTCCCATCTCTCTCTCAAAATCTCCATGAAAGCTCATTTGTGAGCTTAAAGAAACCAAAATCCCACCATAGAAAATTCACTTACCATGATTAAACTTTGTTTGGGCAACTAGAAAAGAAGATTAAAGGAGAAAGAAAGAAGAAAAAGTTGAAGGAAGTGAAGATTGAAAAGCTATATCAAGGTTAGTAAGCTAAACTTGAATTTCTAGTTGAATTAATTGTGTTTATAGTTGAATAAACCTAGAAAAATACTTAAAATGAAATGAAAACAACTTTGGAGGACTAGCTGTGAATTCAGCCAGCTAGGGTTTAAGTTGAAAATGCATGAGTTGATTGAATTAAATATATTAGAAAGCTTGAATGAGTTGAGAAATGGTGTTTGTATGCTTGGAACTAATTAAATATAACAAATCAAGTGAGTTAGGGTTTTAGACCTAGGGTTTGGGAGACAAAACTTGGAGAATTGGTCAAATGGTGTATTTGACCTAGTTTTGAGCTGAAAAATGGTCATGTATGACCAATTGTGGTGTGTAGGAAGTGTTAGAATTAAGTTTGAATTCGGATTGGATATGGTCATTCTGCAGGCAGCATGACCAAGGTCCCTTTAAGAGACCAAAACTAAAAATTTACAAACCCAATTGGTGTGATGCCAATTGGAAATGAAACTAGACACAAAATGGCACATTTTTCATTTGGGAATCATGCCTAGAAAGTGACCATAGCATAGTGAACAAATTGGCCAAACCCGGAATTGGGCACACTACCCTGTACAAAAATGACTAAATGAATAGTGTTTGTTCATTTGGCCATAACTTGGGCTAGGCAGGACCAAATGACCTGAAATTTTACCAATAGAAATCTGAGATATAGACTACAACTTTCATGAAGAACACAAGTCCAAATTATGCCTTTAACCAAATCATTTATCCACCCAAAATTGGTGACCTAAAACTGCCAGAACCAAGTTGGTGCCCAGAAAATCTGGGTTAGGCCAATCCGGCCAGCCATGTTCAAATGGCTATAACTTGAGCTACAAAACTCCAATTAGAGTGATTCAAAAAGGAGAATAAAGTTAAGATAATAAGGAACAATTTCTATGAAGAAAACTTGCCAAATTCTAACAGCAACATGACCAATGGAACAGTGAAAAATAGGACACTAAAACTGAAAATTTGCAATTTTGCCTAAAGGACTTAAAATTTGAGAAAACAACCAAAACCAACAAGGTAGGTAACTAAATATGGCATGTGGGTGAAATTAGAATCCCCATACCTATTAAGCAGTAGAAAGTCAACAAATTGACTTGAATAGTGTCATGAATAGTAACCCCGAAATACAAATTTCAAAGAACATCAAATTAAGCATAATAAAGTCAGATTTGAAATTATTTTTGGACTTATGATAATTTATGGTACTGAAACACTGTAAAACTCTATGTTTCAGTGAAAAAGAATACTGAGAAAGAACCCGAGGTGTCGAGTCAAGGCCAAGAGGCAACTCGTATAAGGTTTGTGCACAACATAGAATTTTCGTAAATTTTCTTCTGCACATTATTTTGAATGAATTGTGATATGAAAAATTGTGACACAAGTGAATTGAAAAGTTTATTATGCTTTTGATTTAAATTGTTGAAAGATTTATTGTTTGTGTTTGAAATGACAATAAATGTTTAGTAAATTGTTAAGATAGTTTTGAAACCACAGTGTCATGACCACATAGTTGAATACCTCACTAGCACAATTAGTGGGGAAAATCAGTTTCGAATTTTGATTCCTTCTCTGGCTGAGGTGTTGAGGTGTGTGCCAGTAGAAGAAGAAAAAGAATGGGTTCCCATATATTTGAGCTAGTTAGCCTTGTGATGTGACTTTTCATAAGCCTCTGGCTATTAAGATGATTATTGTTTCAAATGGCATAAAATAACTGTGTGTTTTTATGAAATTTTTTTTTAGACTTTCGAAATGAAATTGTTTGGATTAAATACATATAAATCATGTTTTGTATTTATTTCTCATATTCAGTTTAATTTTTGAATAAGTATGATTGAAATTCTGCATAAATGTTATTTTAGTATGTTGTGCACCACTGAGTCCTAGTACTCAGCGATGGCTGTTATTGCTGTCGCAGATATAGAGACTAGAAGAGCAGCGGAATGAGCTGCTGAGGATTGTGGAGCCACCTTCTCTGAAGTTTGTCGGGTATATTTTATACCCTGATTGTAAAAATTATTTTGATGTATGTAATGTATGTAAATATAGGAAATGGTCATGAGCAGTTGTATAAAGCTTGTAATAAATTTTACTTTGGATTTTTCTAATGTAAATTTTTGGAATGAAGTATGTAAATTGTTTTATCTTTAATGAAATATAAATGGAAGTATTTTGTTTTAAATTAAATGATATTACTTAATAGTATTTTGATGATGTTGAATTTTGGAATTTGAGAAATGATGTTGAAATTGATTGGGATGGATGTGGAATTGAGGAAGTTGATGAGATACATCATTGAAAGTGCTTTTTACAGGTATTTGAAGAATTTTTTTCTCAAAATACAGACGGCACTCTACTAAAATTTTTATAAAATTTGTGGAAAAATAAAATGGGACAAAAATCTTAACTAGTTCTCAAACTCTAATTATATGTTTTGATACCTATTAGAAAATGCTCACTACTTATAAAAAGTAAGAAAATTGTTTTAAAATCCCTTGTAGGGTACTTAATGAGTTATCGGTAGGTGAAGTTCTGTAGTCATTAGGTATTTTACGGAATCATGTTATGCCTTACAGAGGGGTAAGGTGTGAAATGTTTGGAATATTAACTATGTACTTGATGGATAAGTTAAATTTTAAGACTTTTGTTTATTATATCTATAAATATATTGTTGCATAAACATTGTTTACAGTTGAAAAATTAATGATATAATTAAAAAAATTAATTTCATATAACATAATAAATGCAAATTTTTTTAGGCAATGTCATTTGTGAAACGTATTTTGTACATGTAGAAAATATATTACAAGAAGATAAAATTAAAAAGGTCACGTGCCACATCCTGGACGCCTCCTCTATCCTATATTACGCAATGCACCAACCCTCCTCCCATGTCTGTGATGTTCTCCTTGATCTTCAGGTTCATTAACATCCTGTGTAGACATCAGTTAAAGTTCTGATCCCATTTCCTGCATGCTTGAAGATGGACTAGCTCATTTTGCACAAAATCAGATTCATAATGCCCAAATAGTCCTACCCTTGATGCAAAAGTCTCTAGTCCGGAATCATGAGGTGTAAAATACATCTCAGAAGCTTCTACACCATCGAAAGCATATCGTGATGTCAAAGGTACATCTATGCCTGGTCGAGAGAAAGAGGTAAACATTGCATCAAATTGTGTCCTCTCATGCTGAGTCTCAATGAAGTCAAATGAAGTCCTTTCTTGTTGCGTTGCATAATATGAGGATGACGACATCCACTATCCAAAAAAGGCCTGGCATGGATGGACCATGGGTCCAATTCATGTACTAGCTCTGTAAGAATTCAGTAAGTATCAAAATGGATGTTGACAGACTAGCTTCAAGAAATTGGGTAGGAAGTTGAGCCCTTGCATCATAACTCTCAAAGGGATTGTGAAAGACAAGGTGCAGCATGTTTGCCTAGTTTTACAACCACCACAATGTACGGATCGCTAACAAGTAATAAAGTGATGAGTAGAGTATCATTCCCACGAGGAGTTAAAGGTGTAAGTACTAAACTACACAACAATCTTAACTATTTAAACTACCAAAAGTTATGCGAGGATAGATTCTAAACTAAAGTAGAAAGACTATTTGTAGACACCATATTTTGGTCAATCTTCAAAATCATAGTTCGACTAATTGCAATTATGTCGATCCCCCTAGTAGGCGTTTGACCGATCTCAACTAGTTATCTGACCCCAGGTCATTTTCTTTAAGCTAGTAACCTCCTAGATACATAATAAACTTTAAAGTGCGCTCAAACCAAGTGTTTTCTGATCTCCCCGACTCGTTTTGATTAACTTTTAGACCACCTGATTTTGTATTTTGTTTTCCGATCTCCTCACATTCATGATTCCAAATTCTGGGACGTCTTGTGATTAATTACCTCGCCCGAATTATTCCAAGTGTTTAACCAAGTTAATGTTTTAACTGGTCTTTAATAAGCGGTCCCGAACTCATCAAATTCAGACTAAGACTTGTTCTCAAATCATTTATATATGTGTCCAAGTTTTAATCAGTTCTCGATCACAAGGCTTTCCGATCTCGCACTCGAGATTAAATTTATCTTATCCGTTTAAACAATTGTTTCACAATTAATAATTGATCTTAAGTTTCGTGTCCGAGCTTATCCGATCAAGTGGGGGTTGATTCAATACTCATCCATACTTAATTTAATATTTTTTGATCTTACCAAGATTTAATCACAAACAAAAAAAAGAACTTTAAAATTCATCCCAGGAAATATAAAAACACAAGTCATTCGGCAGGAGGATCTTCCTTAGCCTGCTCTTATTTACATCTTCAACATTTACTCCCTCCTCTCTCTCTTGTTCGCCCTCACTCTCAGCTTCAGCACCCGGAGCAAGTTCCTCGGGCCAAGTGAAGTCCTCATTGGGATAATGTTTGACAAGTTTGGTAAGGAGATCACTATGAGCTTTCACATAAGCCCCAGCTTCTTTCGTTAGAGCCTCCTTATCCTTCGCTTGAATCTCTTCGAAGAACTTAATTCGGACATCATCAACCTCCTTTTCTAGCCAGGCTGCCTTCTCTTCATAAGACTTCATTTGTTCTTCCAGCTTGACGACCCATGCATTCGGGGCAGAGAATTGGTTCTGCATTGACTCCATGTCTTAAGATAGCCTCGACATCTTCCTCTTCATAAGATAAACCTTCTCTCTAACCACATACTGGGTGGCCATTGTTTCTAAGTTTAAGCTCATTGAAAGGCTGAGAAGATCATCGATATTTTCAGGACCCATTCTGGTCTGATCCTCAAGGAAACAGATCATAGCGCTCACTACTTTTACCAAATCAAGATTGCCCCGCACCGATTTGTTCTTCTCCAATGATTGGAGTAGTATTCTAGCGGCTTGTGAAAGAGGTCGTCCAGATGAAGCGCCCAGTCCTGAGGATTCGCCCTCTAAAGCCGAAGTGATCGAAGGTTGGGGAGAAGTTTCAGATCAGGCAGGAGGCTCCACAGTAAGGATTTGCCCCTCTGGGGTAGATTGATCTTGGATTAGAACCTCTAAGCTCGTCTCTTCAGCTCGGGCTGTCTTCTGAGCTTCGGATCTCTTCATTTCAAATACCTTCCTGCTGAGCTCTTTATTTTGCTTCTAAGCTTCCCTCACTACCTCATTTCCAGCCATACCTACACAGAAAAATGAGATTAGTGAGATCGCTAGGGACTAAGAGATTAAAGATTCAAGTTTTACTCGTCCAGGGACCCAGATCAGAGAGTTGCAGCTAGATGTTCTCGTGAGCAATCACACTCATTAACCACCCCTTGAGCTCGGCTATGATCACATCCAAGCATGAATATTTGCAAGAGTTCGCCTGGCTCTTGAGCACCTTCACCATGGCATTCTCGACATCAATCAGCATGACTCTTCTCTCCAGCTTCTTGGCTAAATAATTCCAACTTCGGGAATCCCCTCGAAGCCATAGGGGTCTTTGCTTCGAAGCATGAGGAACCGATCTTTCTAATTTTTGAGTGAAGATGGGAGATTGGTGAACAATCCACAGCATGGTTTTGCCTGAAAAAACCAGAACTCATCGTCCTTCCGTCGAACAAACCTGTACAGTTCGGTAAAGACCTTCGCCGTGGGTTCTAGTCCTTTAGCTTGGCATAATCCTCTAAAAGCCACCAGGGTTCCCCATGAGTTTGGATGTACCTGGGCGATGCAAACTCGGGTATACTTTAAGACGTCCTTGTAAAATGACTCTAGAGTAAACCACAACCCAGCCTTCAACTGCTTCTCGTATACCACAATCATATCGACCTTGTCAAAGTAGTGATCTGCGTAAAAGTCCCCATGACATCGAATGAGTTCAAAGGAGTCGGGTGGAAGGTTAAACTCCTGGCTTATTAACTCGAGATCAGACATCCCCAGAACTGAGGTGAGCTCATCTACCATGGGAGGCTCTCTCCTTATGATCAAGGCCTGTTACCGGTTTGGCCCTGTAGGCTGACTAGTGGTCGGAATGATAGCCCTAACGGCTACAGATTGCCTGCTCAATTCGGCCTCATCACCTTCTTCTAAAGACCAAGAAATGTGAATGAAAAGCAGGCTTACAACTCTCTGATCATCAGTGCTACTCATTTTCAGATAATGGAGATAAAATGATGGAAAAAAGATTAAAATTACTACCTGATAATGAATCGGCGCCGAAGAAATCAAGAACTTGAGAAAAGCCTTCAAGGAGATTTGGGGTGAGCAGGAATCAGAAAACAACATAAGTATGTAAATGGCTAACTACCCCCCCCCCCTCTTATTTATACTCGTCCAAGAATTAAATGCTCACAAGGCCCTAGGTGACGCATCGATTAGCGTGATCTAATCATTTCCATGATGCAACAAAGGAAAATTCTAGAAACAAGGCAAAGAGATGAAACAAGTAAGATGGGCTAATAGGGATCAACCATATATCCGATAAAACAAGGTTTTGAGCTAAAAGGATCAGTAGGATGGGGATTCGATGAGGGATCAGATTGAACACAGTTATTAGAGATTGGGAAAATAATGCAATAATAAAACAAAATAAACAATCACTTTTGAATAAATAAAATTTCATTTAATTTCCGAAAGATCAGGTTACATCATTTAGGCGATCTTTTAATATCAGGAATTACAAATATCCCTACACTACATTCTACCTTACTGACATAGATCAGATTGCACCTGATTCCAAGATGCCATTCAAGAGATACATAGAGAACGGGAGAGTAGCTCTCGTCAGCTATGGCAAAGACTATGGGAAGCTCGGTGTCATCGCCGATGTCATCGACCAGAAACGAGTAGCAATCGGGACCCCCGATATGTTTAGGAGCCAAATGAACTTCAAAAGGCAGTCACCGATATCAAGATTGAAATTAGCAATCCCCTTGTCAGAGATCGGTCTGCAGATCATACCGGTAAACCGATCGGAGATCGGCATGGTAGTCAATTTGGACCCTGATTGGTAAATTAGTCCAGTTCTCTCATCGTCATTGGATGATGCTCTCATAATTCTCTGATTATTGGAATCGTCCATTTTCAGGTCATGGGCAAAGAAAATGATCGAAAAAAGATCAAAGCAGTCATCATGGTGAGAATTCTTGCAGGAAAAGTTAGAATCAGAGAAGTAGCGCATGGGGAAATTAGCCGGAGAGAGAAAAGGGTAAGTGTGAAAATGACAAGCTCCCCTCCTGCATATATATAGGGCTTTCACATTTAATGCCTACAGAACTCGAAGCATCTCATCAGTAATTGAAAATTTTATTGCTTCGACCAATACAGGTCGGATGTAGAGGAAAGACAGGAAAAAATCAGAGAATAGGAAGAGATCGGGAAGCAAGAACAGACCAGATGCAGAAAAGTGGATAGAGATCAGAATAACAAGCCTCAAATCAGTCAATCATGATGAGAGGTCGGGTAGACCGAGGAATGACTTATCGAGGTCGGAGGGCTCGAGGAGTCGAATCACTTTTAATCATAACCCTTAATTCATAAGAATAATTCCCCTACAGTCAGATCTGAGTCAGTTAAAGCATTTTTGGTACGATTTAGCCCTCACCACCCATTTCATTTGTAAGGATACACTCTTCGCCGTCGGATTTCAAACGGTTAAAGTAGCCCAGTACATCTCAACTTACACCATTGATCATAATTATAAGGATGGATTTAAGGCCCTCGGATCAAAAGTAAATAACAGATTCGACACTTTTTGTTCCCAGCCCTTGGATCAATTTTATAAGGCAAGACCCCTAATCGTTGGATTAAAGAATGAAAGGACAGAGATTTTGAACCAAATCCTGACCCTCAATCTTGATTTTTTTTAATTCTAAGATGTCGGATCATGTCCTTTTAAATCTGAGCCCTCCATCTCTTCCTGCTAGAATCCTGACCCTCTATTTTGAGTACCCATTTCCTATAAATACCTGCATGCAATATTGTAGTGGGGGAATATCGATTATCGTCAGGAAACCTCTGAATTTCGATATAGTTTTATTGCCCTTCATTTTGAAGCTCTTGAAATTCCTAGAGACTTTAGAAACAAGTTTTCTAAAGGATCTTGTCACTAAAGCTATAGGTCTTGTAATCCATACCCCTAGCAATGGTGCACCATCTCGAAAGCCCAATATGTAATGCCTTCACTTTAAGTAGTCCATTCATTCTACTGTTCCGATGACTAATGTCTGTCCGGACAGCCAGAATGACTGGAACTACACTCCAACTAGAGTAAGGAGGCATAAATTGACTGAAAAAAGACTAAGAAAAATTAAGGAAAAATTTTAGAATTGAAATACAATAAAATTAAATGACCCGGTGCCCTAGCGATGGGTGACCCAACAGGAAGTTGCTGTGAAGACAGCTGTAGCCCTAAAACCGAGGGAAATCCCGTGAAATATTTTCTAGGATGTCAGAGAAGAGTTACAGGGCCCTAGGTAGCATTAGAATGTCAAGAAAAGGTCAGGAGAATTTTTAAGATCGATACAGACAGTTTGGCTCCTTAAGCCAAACGGAGGGCATTTTGGTCATTTCATCTTCAAAGATGATTTTTGGCCAACTTATCCAATTAAGTAAATAATTTATATTACATAAAATATGAATAAATATTGCTGAAAATTAAATTAAAAATGAGTGAAAAAGAAAAAAAAAAGAAAAATGAATTAAACTTTGAATTATGACATCATTATGATGTCATTAAGAAGGCCTCCACCAATCATATTATAACACACATTTATAAACCTGATTAAAAGAGATAAAAATGAGGTAAAATGGAAAGAAGATTCTGACATCTTCTACCTCTTCTTCCAGCCGTCCTCTTTCTTCTCTCTACCTCCATTAACCTTTCTTCTATCTCTCTCTTCATAACCTTGAATTCCTTCCACAAAACCCATAGCTTCCTTCATTAAAATTTAGTCTTTCACCTTGGGCAAGCTAAAGGTAGCAAAAAGAAAATAGGAAATTGAAGATTTGGAGAGCTTGGAAATTGACTCAAGAAAGGTTAGTGCTATGTAATTCTTTCTTTCTTTTTAAACTATGTTAAGCTTGCGTAAGGAAGTAAAAATTGAAAGAAATTAAAAAGGATTGTTGAGAAATTTTGAGTTAGGGTTTGAATTAATTTTGGTACCTTGGTGTTATGGCTTGAAATTGATCTTGTTGAGACTGGTTATTGATCATTTGAAGTGTTATGAATGATCAATTGTAGTTGGGAGTAAGGAGGATGGAATATTGAGAGTGCTTCTCTTATGCAGGAAATTCAAACCTATGAGTCCAGTGTCTTCTTTGAGTTATAACTGAAGTTGTGTGACTTCAATTGGTGTGAGGCTAATTGGAGGTGAAACTAAACTCAAAATACGCCATTTTTCATGAAGAAATCCTGCCCAAATTCTGTCAAAATCTTGGTCAATTTATTGTCCCAATCCCGATATCCAAACACTGAACCCAGAAAAATGACCAAATGAATAATATGTGTTCATTTGGCTATAACTCCCTATAGACAGGTCCAAATGACTTGAATTTTATACCATTGGAAAGACTAAACATAGGACTACAACTTTCATTGAGAACACCAAGCCCAAAAATGCCTTTAACCAAATGAAATTTCTGACCCAAGTTAGGTCACTAAACTGACCAGAATAGATTCTGCCCAGAATTTCCTAGACATAGACCACCTAACCAGTTTTGGCAAAATGGCCATAACTTAGTCCATAAAAATCCAAATGCAATGAAACCAATGGAAAAAATTTTATAAGACATAGGTCTACAATATTAGTCTTTTGACCAAAACCAAGAACCCAAAGGAACTAGGTCAACTGGTTAGTAAAATTTAGCATATAAAAACTTGGAGTTTGACCAAACTACACTTGACCCTAGAACACTCAATTAGTCATATCTACCACTACAAAACTCCAATTAGGATGAGCCATACTGATCAGGAACCCTAAGAAACAAGGCTTCAACTTTGTTTTAGACATGGTCTTCAAACTATGAACATAAGAATCCTAAAATGGAGGTCAAAGCTACTGACCTAAACATGGACCCTGAAGACATAGGGCACATGAATCTAAGCCAGTGATTTGATCATAATTAATTCTAAAAACCTTGAAAATTTGTAATTAAAATTTTTGAGTGACTATAAGACATAGGGTAACAACTTCTATGAAGAACTTTAAGCCCAAAAATGACTGTAACAGGTCCAATTAATTAGACTAAGACAAACTCCAGAATCTGCCTAATTCTGGACCCAGAAAGAGACAGTGAACCAGTTATGGTTATTTAACCATAACTTGAGTTCTAAAACTCCAATTAATATGATTCAAAAAGGAAAATAAAGATAAGACATAAAGAAACAAATTCTATGAAGGGAGTGTGGCCAAACAGTGGCCACATCCTGGTCAATTTGCTATGTAAATACTGTGTGCCAAATCTGGACCTAAAGAAAAGTCCATAAAATAACTAGGCATATGAGATGAAATGAATTAGAATAAATTGTTAAGCATAAAAATAACATGAATTAATGAAATTATAAATACTTAATAATACTATTCTACCCAAAGTACACCTAGACTCATTTATATAGCTTAGATCGATTGGTATACCAATTAAGGACTACATACTGCAGTACTGTCCACATGGATAATTATTGACAGACAACATATGTCTAAGATGATTGTTTTACTGGCTTTATGCTTGCCTGATGGCCATAGTGCCAATTTTTATTATTACTGGCTTATGCCTGCCCGCTGGCCTTGTGCCTAATATGACCGTTGTATACATGTTAGACATACAGCTATCTAACTAGTATACTCCTGTGTATCTAGTCTTTATAGTCTGTCATAGGTTACTTGGGCACAAATAAATATAATAGGACTGAGAATGGAACAAATGAATCAAAAAGACCCTGATTAAGTAATTGCTCCCAAAGTTTTAGAAATATGTAAAAGATTTTAATTTCATGAAATCCTACATATCTTTATAAGATTATATATGAGATAATTATTTCAATTCTTAGTTATTTTATTACAAATTATTGCACCACTAAGCAGAAATGCTTAACGCGTTGGTTTTTCTATCGTGTAGGTACAGGAGAATACCAGCAGCCGCAGCAGTAGTAGGAGAGGATTAGATCTGCTACAGGGTGGGTGTCACCTCACCAGTTCATTTTGGGCAGGGCTCATGTGTATTTAAATTTTATATTTTGGATCACTGTACATAAGTAGATGTTGTAAATCAGGTTGAGATATGTAACTTGTAACACCCCTATTTGCATAGCTTGGTATATTTTACTATTTCGATGATCGGTGTCGGTCCAGACAAGTAAGAGGATTAGAATCACATCTAAGACAACTAGATAAGCCTTAAATACAAATAATTAGTAATTGTCAAACGGTTAAGTATAAATAAGAAAAACAGAACATAAGAAGTTAAATGAGCCGAGAGTCACGGCGATGGGTGACCTTCTCAGGAAGGATTGCGAAGTCGATTTAAACTCAAATTTCGAACCGTAAAACGTGATACTGCGGTCCTTAGGACTATTGCGAACACAGTGAAAAAGAGAAAATCATAAAAAAGAATTGTTAAGTCGGTCAAATAATTAGGTCAAGAATCCGGAAGAAATATTAAATTACTTGTAAACCGGATCAAACTGGCGGGGGGCAATTTGGTCAATTCACCCCTAGAGCTGACTCCTGACCTAACTATCAAATAAAATTTAAGAAAAGAAAATTTTGGGATCTAGAATTAAATTAAAGAACTATTAAAAAATTAATGAAAATGAAAAAAGAAAAAAAAAAGCTTTATTTCATCATCTTGATGACATCACAAATGATGTCAAAATAAAAATTAATTTTGCCCAATAATTGGCCAAGTCAAATGGCTAATTTAAGAGATAAATGACATAAAAAAAACAAAAAAAATTCATTTTCATCTTCCTCAACACATTTAGCCGTCCCTCATCCCTCTCTCATCTCTCTCACATATATTTCCTCCATTGAAGCTAAAATTCAAAGCTTCACAAACCCTAGAAATCCCCCAAAAATTTCACTAAATTATGATTAAACCTTGATTTAGCACCTTAGTTCAACTATTGATCAAGAAAAGGAAGGAAGAAAAATAGAGATTTGAAGATTGGAAATTCAAAGAAGGAGGTTAGTGTTTTAACTTTCAATTTTCTATTTAAAAGCATGCTTAGCTACTTAAATTAACTTAGAAATTAAAGAAAAGAAACAAATCAAACATGAGGGACCAAACATGAAATTCGTCCATGTTAGAGATGAATAGGATTTGATGGGTTTGGATGCAATTAAATATGTAGACAAGTTTGATTGAGAGTGTAGATAATGTTTATACACTTTGAGTTCATGATTTGAAGCTATTGAAGAATTAGGGTTCTTAACCCTTAGGGTTTTGGGAGGAGAAAAATGAGAATTAGCCGAATAATGTGTTTAACCTTGTTTGAGATGAGAAATGGTCATGTAAGACCAATTGTGGTGTGTTGGAAGTGTTGGAACCAAATGGAAATTCGGATTGGTTATGGGCATTCTGCAGGCAGTATGACCAAGGTCATTTTTAGGGATCAAAACCAAAAATTTACAAGTCCAATTGGTATGAAGCCAATTGGGAATGAAAATAGACACAAAATGGAACATTTTTCATTTAGGAATTATGCCCAAAAAGTGACCATAGCATAGTAAACAAATTAGCTAAATCCGAGTGTAAGTGTTCTACCCTGTACAAAAATAACCAAATGAACAGTATTGGTTCATTTGGTCATAACTTGGGCTAGGCAAGTCTAAATGACCTGAAATTTTACCAGTAGAAAGCTGAGATATAGACCTAAAAATTTCATGAAGAACACAAACCCAAATTATGCCCTTAACCAAGTCATTTAGCCACCCAAAATTGGTGACCTAAAACTGCCAGAACCAGAATCTGCCCAGAAATCTGGGTTAAGTCCAATCTGGCAGCCATGATTCAAATGGCTATAACTTGAGCTAAAAAACTCCAATTGGAGTGATTCAAGAAGGAGAATAAATTTAAGACAATAAGGAACAATTTCTTTGAAGAAAATTTTGTCAAATTCTAACAGTAAAATAACTAATGGAATAGTGCAACATAGGACACCAAAACTGAAAATTTGCAATTTTGCCTAAAGGACTTAAAATTTGAGAAAATAACCAAAATCAACAAGTTAGGTAACTAAAATGTGGTATGTGGGTGAAACTAGAATTCCCATACCTATTAAGCATTAGAAAGTCAACAAATTGACTTGAATAGTGTCGTGAATAGTAACCCCGAAACACAAATTTTAAAGAACGTCAAGTTTAGCATATTAAAGCTAGGTATAAGTGAATTTAAATTTATTTTTGGACTAATGATGATTTATGATACTGAAACACTATGAAACTGTGTGTTTCAGTGGAAAAGAATACCAGGAAAGAACCCGAGAAATCGAGTCAAGGCCAAGAGGCGACTCGCTTAAGGATTGTGCACAACATCAATATGCTTTAAAATTCATTTACAAGTGCATGAAATGTGTATTATGCTTTTGCTTTGAATTATTGAAAGTTTATTTGTGTATGTTTGAAATGGCAATAAATGTTTAGTAACTTGTTAAGATAAGTTTTGAAACCACAGTGTCATGACCATATATTTGAACACCTCACTAGCATGACTAGTGGGGGAAATCAGTTTTGAATTTTGATTCCTTCTCTGGCTGAAGTGTTGAGGTGTGTGCCAGTAGAAGAAGAAAAAGAATAGGTTCCCATATATTTGAGCTAGCTAGCCTTGTGATATGACTTCTCCTTAGCCTCTGACTATTGAAATGATATTTGTTTCGAATGGCATGATATAACTGTGTGTTTTTATGAAATTTATTTTGAGACTTTTGAAATGAAATTGTTTGGATTAAAATCTTGTAAACCATGTTTTGAATTTTATATCTCATGTTCAGTTTAATTTTTGAATAAATATGATTTAAATTCCGCATAAAGATTATTTTAGTATGTTGTGCACCACTAAGTCCTAGTACTTAGCTATAGCTGTTATTGCTGTCGCAGATATTGAGACTAGAGGAGCAGCAGAGTGAGCTGCTGAGGATTGAGGAGCTACCTACTCTAAAGTCTATCGGCTATATTTTATACCCTGATTGTAAAAATTATCTTGATGTATGTAAATGTATATAACTGTATGGACATGTAAAATTGGTTATGAGCAGTTGTATAAAGTTCTATAAAGTTGTATAGAGTTGTATAAAACTTGTAATAAATTTTAGTTTGGATTTTTCTTAATGTAAATTTTTGTAATGATGTATATAAATTTCTTTATCTTTAATTACTTATGAATGGAAGTATTTTGTTTTAATTTGAATGAAATTGAATTATAATATTTTGATGATGTTGAATTTTGAAATTTGAGAAATGATGTTGAAATGATGAAGTTGTTGAGATAAATCTTTGGAAGTGCTTTTTACAGGTATTTGAAGAACTGTTTTCTCAAAATACAGACGGCACTCTACCAAATTTTTATAAAATTTGAGGAAAAAAATGGGACAAAAATTTTAACTAGTTTTCAAACTCTAATTAAATGTTTTAATACCTAATAGAAAATGCTCACCACTTATGAAGTAAGAAAATTGTTTTAAAATCTCTTGTAGGGTACTTAATGAGTTATCGGTAGGTGAAGTTCAATAGTTCATTAGGTATTCTACGGGATCATGTTATGCCTTACAGAGGGGTAAGGTGTGACATAACTAAATTTTGGATATATATATATATATATATATATATATATATATATATATATAATTGTACATTATAGTAAGTAATGTTATATGAATGAAATGCAAGTTTATTTTCTTGAAAATTATATGAGTAATGGTATGATGTGGTATATGAATAATTGACATGAAAAATGATGTAATGAAATGGATATAATTGGTTTTTAATAGGTAAATGAGGAAACCGGCCATGCACTAATAAAACAGAGGAGACTCTGTCTGGGTCTCCACAAAAATGAAAAGGGATAAAAAAAAATTATACGTAAGATAATATATTAAATAGACTATTAAATTAATATTGTACATGACAAGACAGGATAGGGTGCTCCGGCACCGAATGTGGCATACCTTGCTCGACTACACTGTAGACGGGTGAGGGGTGTTACACAATCGTAGTTCATCATTAAGACCTCATTGTCATCTCCTTTGGTAGCTCAAAGTCACTTCGTCATCTCAGCTATAGCAGCTCCAGAGTTCGCAGAGCATCGGTATTGATTCATCCATTGTTTCAACTCTTTACAGGTAAGCGTTTAACTTTTCACTCTCTAAATATTGCTAGTTTGTGTTCATGACATAAGTATTTTTTAAGGTGCCTTATCACACCAAGTTTTCAGAATAGGGTCATATCAAGTTTGACTTGTGTCATAAACATTATCTTTGGCCTCCTATCATTCTCAAATCTTATAGTTATCATTACTTTTAATTCTTTTTATTTCATAAGAGAGTGAAAGTTCAAGTCACTAACACTCCGTAAATACCGTAAGGAGTACGGATAAAAGTGACGACTTGGAAATTTTTGATCCGAATAAATAAGGAAAATAATTAGGAAAATAGATGTATTCCAAATCGATGTAAAAGGTTCGGATGAGTTGTGAGGTCAGAAACTGAGATCGGCCTGGACAAGTTAATTATGAGATCAAAAATCGAGGCAAGCCCGAACGATAAGCTATAAGATCAGAAAATCAAGACAAACTCGGATCATAAGACATGAAACCAAGAATAGAAAAGTTCAGATAATAAGCTATAGGGGTGGAAATAAAGGAGTTCGGATAGTATAGAGATCAAGGAATTACGCAGAAGATCGACGAAGAGTTCGGATCAACATTTGCGACTCTTAAATTCACTTTTCAAAATAGGGAGTTAATGTAACATCCCTCACCCGTCTACAGTATGCTGAGCAATGTGTGCTACATTCAGTACCGAAGTACCCTGTACTGTCTTGTCGTGTACAATATTAATTTAATTATATTATCTTACATATAGATTTTTTTTTATTCCATTTTTTTTTTATGGAGACTCAGACAGAGTCTCCTCTGTTTTATTTGTGCATGGCGTGTTTCCTTATTTATCTGTTAAACAGTCCATATTCATTTTATATTTTCCATAAACCATGTCATGTTATCATAATACTCATAATCATTTCAAGTAAATAAAATACTTTATTTCATTCATATAAACTCAAGTACAATATTTACAATTTTATTTATAATTTCTTACAGGGAGTCAGGTTTAGTTACAAAGGAGACTCTACCGAAATTTTGACAAAACCCTATTATTAAATTCTTATTTTTTTAATTTAATTTAATTATTTTCTCAGTTAATTGATAGACGTTAGTGCGTCTATACAGGTAATTAGGGCTAGTCGTCTTCTTCCTTCCAACTAGATCAACTATAGTCGAGTTGACCAGTATGTGAGTTGGATATTGATTGTTTTTATAATTTCAATATTATTTATATTTATATTTTTTATATTTTATATTTTTTGACATACTCATGCATTTATTTATGTATATGTAATTAGTTGTATTATTAGAAGCATCCCCTATTCATTGTATTATATTAGAAGCATCCCTTATTTGGGATAAGTTGGAGCTTATATATATGTATCATGGATGTGGAAATTTTGGGGTAGCTACAGCATGAAAAATTTGCTGACTTCTATAGATATGGATAGACAAGGTAGATACGTGTCTTATATTATCGCTGACTTTCATCACCCTCAGGGTACATGCATGCATTATACTATTGCTGACTCCCACAAAATAGAATAAAAGAAACTATTGGATCTCAAACAATCTGGGTATAGGGTCGGATCCCAATATGTATTAGGTGTACGCATGTAACTTTAATTTATCCCTTCATGCCAATCTGGATAATTTATGTGTTTGGTGCGTTCTCATTTATAGGAATGCATTAAAAATATATAGTTATAGATATTATAACTATAATCAATACCTAAATATCTAAATTCTCTTAGTAGAATGCTCATTTCTATTTAATACCTAAATATCTAAATTATCCCTTCATGCCAGTCTGGATAATTTATTTGTTTGGTGCGTTCTCATTTATAGGAATGCATTAAAAATATATAGTTATAGATATTATAACTATAATCAATACCTAAATATCTAAATTCTCTTAGTAGAATGCTCATTTCTATTTAATATTTTTCCCTAGATTATAAGATGAGTATTATTCTTTTAGAATTTAACTTGCATTTTTCCCATAGGTTGTTGTGTTGTTTATTAGTTTTATCATGTTTATTTATTTGTTTGTTTGTTTTAATCTTATTACTCCCTATAATGTTAGTATATAATAATATATCATATTAATTAATAATAATTGATTATATTAAATGGATTACATATGTTGGGCATTAGGGTTAAGCTAGATTCCTCTAGTTGTGTATATATGTTGGCTTTTGGATTGAATTGACTCAAACTGATTTTTAATATTATATTATCATGTGTGGTGGATTTTGAATGTGGGTTTAGTTATGGGTTTGAAAATAATGAGATTTATTACAAGTTTCGAGGGTTTTATACTAGCTCAAGTTCTAATAAATACTAGCTCAAGTTCTAATACCGGTTAAGACATAGGTTTAAGTTTGTGACAAAAAGTATGAGAACTTATTATATTTAAAATGAATTTAAAAATAATAAAAACAATTAAAATGCTTAAAATTAATATTAAACTTCATAAAAATTTAAATTTAAATTTTTATATTTAATTAAAAAAATGAAAATTTTTGAAATGTTACATAAACTATTTTATTTTTAATATTAGTTTATTTAATAATGAGGTATCAAATAATATTGGCATTTAAAAATATACATAAATTTATCAAGCCTAAAATCATTTTGAAAATTTTAGCTCATTTATTATATAAATTGGATAAATAATAAGTCAATTTTAACTTTTGATTTGGTAAAAGTATTTAAAATTAATTTTTA
Source organism: Hevea brasiliensis (assembly GCF_030052815.1). Taxonomy (NCBI): domain Eukaryota; kingdom Viridiplantae; phylum Streptophyta; class Magnoliopsida; order Malpighiales; family Euphorbiaceae; genus Hevea; species Hevea brasiliensis. Next base: position 98,923,283 of record NC_079503.1, on the reverse strand, counting down.
AATACTATAAAATAATTTAATTTGTTAAAATGACAAAAAATATATATATAATTGAATATTGTGATTGTTAAAATGGAGATAATGTTGATATTTTTAAAAATTATTAGGATAATATAGTTTTTTACTTAGTTAAAAAGTAGTTTTAAATTAAGTAGGAAAATAAAAGTAATTTGTAATTTTGGACATAATTTTTTAATTTATATGTTAAATTAAATATTAATTTATTATAATTTTCTATTTATAAATAGTTTGACTTGATTTATAAATCAAACTAAAAATTCTCTATATTTGATCATGTATATTTTTAAAAAAATTAAGATAAACTGAACGTAATTTTAATTTATATCAAACAAATATTCAAAGTTAAACTTAATTGACTTATTATATACATTCACTTGTAAATTCATCCCTTTTTATACATAGCATATAAAATATCTAATTTGAAAGAAAGAAAAATTATTTAAAAAAACAAAAACTAATCTATGGGTCGCAGAAAATTCCTAGAGCCAATGAACTTGTCCTTCTCTATGGCAAATAATTAAAATCAGCGCGATGCATATTTATAACATTCATTCATTCTTCGTTACAATTATAATTAACGATTAATGCATATGGTTGAATGCCACGCACTGCGCCTCTGGCCTGGGGAGCTGCACGCCGGCACTAGCGGGGCATGCCGTGAGCCGTACTGGCGGAACCATGCAATTGTAAGACAAGCACAACGACGCCGTATCAGGTAATGCCAACCCAGGTTCCAACGGAAACTCTGATATATAATTATGTTGCAAGTACAATGTTTTGGTCCTGCCACGATAGAAGCTGTCCACGTATTCCATGGGCACTCTCCCCACCCAATAGTTGTTATTCAAGAATAAACTCTCCACCCCAGCCAGAACGGGAGACAATTCTCCGCTCAGTAAGTTGTGGCTCAAGTCCACGATGGATCCTTCACCGTAAGATGACGATGGGTCCACAAGGCGAGATGGGACCCCACCGGATAAATTGTTCCGTTGCAGCAACAGTGAAGCGAGTGAGGGGCGGAACACGGAGGAAGGGATGGGCCCATTGAATTGGTTCATGCTTAGGTCGAGGTACACTAATTCTGAGAGCGACCCTAGGCCGTTGAGTGGGCCCCACATATTGTTTCTTGACACCGACAGATAATGGAGCGACGAGGGCATCTCCAACGGCAATATCCCTCCTAACCTATTGCTTTTCAAATCCAAATGCAGCAATGGAGTTGACATCCTTCTCGGTAACTCTCCGGACAAGGAATTCCAGGCCATGATAACCACTTTCAACTCGCTCAAACCTGTGAAAAGACCAGGTGGTATTGACCCCGTGAGTTGGTTGTAACTTAGATCGAGCGTGTGCAAATTGGGAAGCGATGATAGTGAGCTAGGTATCGGACCGGTTAAGCGGTTGTTCGTTAATGAGATGACCCGCAGGCTCCTGAGTCCACCCAGTTGGGGAGGGATGGGGCCAGTAACGAGGCCCGGGTAAAGGACTAGTTGGGTTAACTCAGTAAGGTTGGAAAGGGAAGGGGAGAGTGAGCCAGCAAGTCCCGGTGAGTCAGAGAGGCCGGTGCCGAGAGTGAGAGAAGTAACTCGGTTGAGAGAACAAGTGATACCAGAGAAGGTGGAGCAGGGATCTTGGGATGCAAAGTCCCAGGTGGAAAAAAAATTTGAGCCTGGAATGCCTGTGAGGCTGTCCTTTATGGCTGCGAGTGCTGTAAGATCAATGGTGTTCATTTTCTGCTGTTTTTGTTGCTGATGCGATGGACATGCAACGAGAAAAAGCAGTAGCGCAAACAGCAGGAGAGTGTGTGGGTTGGCCATGAGAGAGATTTTACAAGTATGTGATAGGCTGTCAACAAACTTAGGGTCGAAAGAAAAAGAAGAAGACTAAAAGGTGGGTGGTTTTGGAGAGAATTTAGTTTAGTTACGCTGTTGGATTCAAGAGTAATATTGACAGGGGCACATTGATGTATATATGTGAGGTGGAGGTGGAAAGGGAGAACTCCTGCGAGTGTCTAATAGATTCACTCCATTTCCAGGCCCCAGCAGCAATTGTTTTGGGAGAGAGAGAGAGAGGGAGAACAATAGGGTCAAAGACAGTGACAAGTGAGACCCAGACATGTGTTTTACGGTGTTCCAAATTTTTTTTGGTTAAGTATAACGGGACTGCCGTCCGTGTTTTTTTTATTTAAACTATAATTCAATAGTGATGAAATTTATTTATTAAATCTCATAAATACATAGGTTTAGAACCGATCTATGTACAACTTGACTCAATTTCATTAACTTCATAGCTTAGGGACTATTGGACCCAATCGCAGTTTACCATGTGGCACATTTGTATAATTTGCCAGGAAGAATACCCCATCCCTCCAAGAAGCATATTCTTTTATTTTTCTACTTTTTTTATACTAAATCTCCACCTATTGCTGCTTTTGTTTTAATAATTCAAGATCCATTTTAATTAATTAATTGAAATTATATAAATAAAGAAAAAACACTGGTCTAATTAAGCTACTTGTCAGAAAAAAAAAAATTAAGCTACTTGCATCTGAATCTATATAAATGGAAGGGTCTTAGAATCCCATTCCTGCAGGACGTGCGCCAGAAAGAAAAAGAAAGCAAGATGGGTAAAGTCAGAGACATAACGTTTTTCATTGAGTCTTAGGGTTTAAAATTATTTTTTAAAATAAAAATATTATTTTAGATATTGTTAAAAAAATAATTTAAAAAAAATTTATTTTATTATTTTAATATTTTTATAATTAAAATTAATTAAATTTAATTTTTAATATTTTTTAATTAATATATTTAAAAAAATAATTTTCTCAACAACAATTCAAATAATAATATCAAATTAGTCCAAAATTACAGTGTAAGCACAGGTAGGACAAGACCAATAAAATTTACTTAGGAGGCAAATCTACACACTACTACACTAGTGAGATGGAAATTGCGTGACGTTGCTGTTGGAAAGATGCACAACGCGTTATCCAATTTTATTATTACGGGGAATGACAAAAGGATGTAAAGCTTCCCACCCCTACCCGTGCCCTGGTTCATCAATGCCTACGGACCACTTATATATGAGCTGCAAACCAGTGAAAGCAATGTCAAAAATACGCGTCTTATACATTGGTCTCAAGGATGCGCGGTCGGCTGGAGAACCGAAGCCATAATTTGATATTGAGAGAGCAAACTTATACAGAACATTTTATATAAGGGTAGGTTGGATTTTAATTCTGAAATTAAAATTAGAATAAATATTTTTCATAGTTTGATTTAATAAAAATTTGTTATTCAATTATCTTTTAAGGTGTTACTATAATCAAAATTAATATTAAAAAATGAAATTATATTGTATTCTATATAAATCGTATTTAGTATAATTTCATAATTAAAATTCATTTATCTTTACTTTTAAAAATATCCTAAATAATAAAATAATAATGTCTTTTGTTAAATTATTCTATTTTTAAACCAATGGCTCGAGACAAATAACATATTTATGAAATTATTTGATTGTAAAACTAAAAATCAATTTTGTTCACTCTAAAATTAAAATCGATTAATAGAGTAGGATAAAATTATAACTAGCATTTTTTATTAGCATAATGAGGGAAAAATCTAACTCAACAAGAACTAACCTATATATAAGAATTATAATATCATGATTTTTAACAATTCTAGGAACTAATTAAATATAATAATAATGATTTACACAATTATAATAAAAGTAAAATTTGAGAAAATTAAGAATCACAGTAATATAATTTTAATAATTTAGCTTTTAACAATTTCAAAAACCAATGATAATTAGAACAAGTTACCTAATTATCAAAATAAATGAAATTTTAAAATTATGATATAATTATTGATATTTTCTTATGCTCTATTATAACAAAAGTTAAAATTGCGAATGGAGAAAAAAAATTTTTGTCAACATATAAAAAACGAATCATAAAATATTACAACAAATATAAAAATATATAGTATTAATATCTAGTAATTAGATTGACCCTAAAAAGTATAAAAATATTATAATATTATTAATACTATCAAAAATATTTATCTTAATCGATCATTTATCAATTAATCACATATGTAATTATGTGATTTTATCTTGGTAAAATATTATTATACCCTTATTTAGTTTTAAAATTTATTATCAATAATTAAATTTATAAAAGTTTAGTTTAAATATATATATATATATATATATATATATATATATATATATATATATATATATATATATATATATATATAGGTTTCTTTTTTTAATAAAAAAATGGGTCAATTGGCTTCTCAACCAGCTTGTGTGTGTTATAATATTATTAGTACTATCAAATATATTTGTCTTAATCAGTCGTTTATCAATTCATCACATATGTGATTATGTAATTTTATCTTGATGAAATATTATTATAATCTTATTTAATTTTAAAATTTATCAAAAATATAATTCAATAATTAAATTTATAAGTTTAATTTAAATAAATAAATATATAAAAGGGTTTCTTTAATAAAAAGATGGGTCGGCAATTTATTTATAAATATAATTTATAATTTATTTTATTAATTAGTTATTCAGTTATTTTAAATTATGATTAAGATTAATAACTATTATTTTTAAGTAAGTTCCAATATATTAATTTATATTTATTATATATATATATTTTTTATTTACTTTTTATATTATTAATATTATTTTTTAGAATAATATTAATATTGCAAGAGAAAGTTAATATTTGAATATATTACCCTTCTTTAATATATTAAGAGGATATGAAAATTTTTGATATTTTAATGTGATAAAAATATACAAATAATTCAATCAATTTTAAATTATTTTATATATTTAATTAATATTTTTATTAAAAATTATTATTTTTATTTTTATTTTTATTATGAAATCTTCATTAAAAATTTTGAGATGAAAAGTTTAATCTAGGTAAAAGTAATAAAAATAAAATTTTAATATAGATAAAACTAATAAAAATAAAATATAAAATATTGAATAATAAATTTAAAATATTAATTTATTTTTATTTATTAAAATTAAAAAATATAAAAATTAAAATTATTTATTATTAACTACGGGCAAAAATAAAAATAATTCTCTAGTTTATTATATATGTCAAGTCAAAATCTCAAACGGTGTTTATCTTCTAGCTAGAAGAATGGGTGGAACAAATTGTGCAATATTATAGATAAAAGGACATAATGGTTACGAGAATTTTATTTTAATTTTTTTATTTTTATTTTTAAGAAATAATTATATCGTACAGGTATGTGCACAGTACACTCATATATAAATCATTTTTTTTATATATAGTTAAATATTCAATCCACAATTTTTTTTTTCTCATACAATTCAACCATAGCTCAATTGCATGGTTGTTTACAATTAGCGTCTGAATTCCAATCCATAACAACATAGATAGAGAATTACATACCATCTAAAAATACATGCAAGAAGAAAGACTGATGACTGACTGATGAGACAATATGCCAAATAATTAGTAGCTAACTGATCAAAATTAAGCAAAAATGTGTGTTTCTTCTCCTCCCTAGCTAACAGCTTCAGTAAATAAAGGCTTGCCCTTATCCCATATGAAGCTTGCTGGAAGCATGCATACACAATAGGTTACTTTGGGGTATGTTGATTAGGAGATTATGTAGAAGGGACAAATTCTTGCCCAGTTAGGGCCCTGTTGTTGGGCTTTTTACTAAAAAGGTGTATCTAAAAAAAAAAAAGAAAATTACTAGGGTGAGTTTAGGCTTATTTATAAAAAAGAGTGAGAAAGAAAATATTAATACTGGGCTATTTCAATTATCTTTTTTTACTTTCTTCATCGTACTGACATTTACAATACAATTATTTAACTTGGATTTACATCCGCACAGTTTAATTATTGACTAACTAATAATAATAATAATAATAATAATAATAATAATAATTAATTATTATTATTATTATTATTATTATAGAGCATAAAAAATTTTAAAATATTAATATTATTTATAATTAAATAATTAGATAATAAAATATAAAAAAATAAATAATTACAACAGTGAAACAATGAAAAAAAAATACAACAATCATTGAAAAATTTATTTTCAATTTATTAATTTTTCAATTGAAATTTAATTAATTTTTTTAGTATACAGACCAAAAACTAATAATCTTAATATATATTAAAATTTAATTAATTTTTTAGCATATAAACAAAAGGGAAACAATGAACGAAATATAACAATATTATTGAGCGTGAAAAACAGGTTACCAAGTGGGGTTTTGCAGTCAACTTAAGACTTTTACAGCACTATGCATCTAATTAATGAATACTAAATAATAACTATTTTCAATTATTTATAAAATATTTAATATTATTCATTTGCTATAATAATTTTATTAATTTCCTACGATAATATTTATCACGACCCAACCTATGGGCCGGACCGACACTAGGACCTGGACCAGCCTAAAGCCCCCGAGGCCCATAGTAAGCCTAACTATTCCTTAACCCAACTCTAAGGCCCATTTGGGCCCAATTTCAAGAAATCAACCGGACAGAGTCCGGCCATAGAATGGACCTTTCAACGGGGAGTTTTTGACTCACTTGACCTGTAAACACAATATATAATCATTTGGGGAGCTCAGCTCACCCTCCACATACTCATAACAACATAAATTAAATGGGAGCTCAGCTCCCTCATCTAGTCCATCAACATGCATAAAATAATAAGTTTACAGGTCCAAAATAACAATTTATATTACAGACCCAAATCAAATAAATATTTCTATCACATGCGAAAATTCTAAGAGTTAACAGGTTTATACAAACATTAATGAATGACCTGCGAGGGAGAAAAGCAGGTTAACCTCAAAAATATCCTCCTGTGGCCTGAAAAAATATTGAACAGGAGTGAGCGTTCGACTCAGAGAGTAAAATATCAATTTTAACCATAATCTCTATAACTATCTAAAACTAATTTACCCTGTAGAGTGAAATGCAACATCAGCAATATTTTCACATCATAACAGCAAAAAGGTAATTTAGAGCACTCACACACTCAGTAATATCAATCATAATATATGGGAGCTGATCCCCTATACAGCTCTCTTAAATCCAACCTGTGCCAGCGAAGAACTCAAGCCGGACTTTCGCTTAATAAACCAAATCGGGGTCCCAGCGAAGAACTCAAGCCGTGACTACCCCGAAGGACCGAGTCCCAACGAAGATCTCAAGCCGTGACTACCCGTCCTATCTGTAACATCCTCCCCGTAGCAACTCCGTACAGTCTACTGTTCCGGTGACCGGTGTCGGTCCGGACAGCTAGAACGTCCGGAAAAATATTTAAACTAAAGTCAAGAACCAAAATTAACTCAAATATTAATAAGAAAAATTTAGGAAAAATTTTAGAAATAAAATACAACCAAGTCAAATGAGCCGGTGCCCAAGCGATGGGTAACCAGAGGTAAGTTGCGGTTCTCGCAACGAGGAGCCCTAGACCCGGAAAAAAATTCATAAAATAATTTTTGGGACTCCAGAGAAGGGTCATTGAGATTCCTATGGCATTAGAATGCCAAGAAAATATTTAGAAAAATTTTTCAATCGGTACAGACAATTTTAACCCGTTAAGCCAAACGGAGGGCATTTTGGTCATTTCGCCTTCAGAGGTGATTTTTGGCCGACTTGTCCAGTTAAGTAAATAATTATTATGACATAAAATGTGAATAAATATCACTAAAAATTGAATTGAAAATGAGTAGAAAAGAAAAGAAAAAAAAATGAATTAAATGGGAATTTATGACATCACATGATGTCATTAGTGTACCTTCACCCAATTATATGGTGACACATGGCTATAACCCATTTAAAATCAATAAAATGGGCAGAAAATGAGAGAAAAATGCAGCTTTCTTCTTCTTCCCAATTTCCATACGTGAACCTTTCTTCCTCCATTAAAATTCATTTCATTTTCTCTCTTCCAAACCTTGAATTCTCACCACTAAACCTTAAATTCTCTTCATTAAAACTTGTCCACTCATCTTGGGAAGGTGTTTGGCAGCCTAGAAAGTGAAGGAAAGGGAAGTTTAAGCTTGGAAAATTTTGCCCTACAAGAGGTTAGTGCTTACTTATGCTAATATTCCTTTACTTCCATGTTAAGGACTTGAATTTAGTATGAAATTGTAAGTTAAATGGACTAAAACTCATGTGTATGTGTACCATAAATTTTGGCAGCCCTAAGGAAGGAACAATGATGGAGTATTTTTGATGGTTTTAATGGACTTAAAATGAATTAGAGATTATGTTTAAGGTGCATATACACATATGTGATGAATGAAAGTGTGTATCTAAGGTGTATGTGTGAATCATAATGGGAAACTAGGGTTTGGGAGTGAAAATGTGGACTTGGCTTATGAAATTGTTAAAGGACATTTTAATGGTCAATTAGTGACCATTTGAGGAGATTTGACCATAATATGGATTGAAAAATAGCATGGTAAAAGGGAATGACTATGCTGCCTAGGGACAGCAGCAATGGACTGAGATTTCAGTCCAATTACACAGCCATAACTTTGGCTGTGTTAGACCAATTGATGTTTGGCCAATTGGACATGAAACTAGGCTTATAATGGCACATTTTTGCTGAAGAAACCATGCCCAAAAGACCAAAGCAAGAGGACCAAAAGTTGGCCCCAATCCGGATACCCTACAAACAGCCCCTGTAGAAATGACCAAATGAACAGTGGCCATAACTCACTGTAGATATGGTCAATTGACCTGAAATTTTTACAGCAATAAGTTAAGACATAGACAAACAACTTTCATGAAGAAACCTATCCCAAATTATGACCAGAACCTAATCAAATCGTTGAGCAAAGTGAAGTTTACTATACTGAGATTTCCAGAATTTTCATTTGAGCAGCAATGTTTGGAGGACTATAACTCTCTCTAGAAAACTCGGATTTAGGCGATTCTTGAACCGATGGAAACCTAAGGCATAGTAGAACATTTCATATGAAGAAAGTTAGACCAAATTAGGAACTTAACTTGATCAAATTACTGACCAAAATTTGGATCAAAATCTGCCAGAACCCATGATAGCAGCATGAATAGTGCACGTGAACAGTAAACTTATTTTGGCCATAACTTGAGCTACAAAACTCCAAATGGAGTGATTCAAAAAAAGAAATTCAACTAGACAAAATAAGGAACATTTTCTATGAAGGAAGTTTTGTCAAATTCCAACAGTAAATCGACCAATGAAACAGTGCAACTTCGGAGCACCAAAACTGAAAATTAGCAATTTTGCCAAAATGACCTAAGCTTTGAGAAAGTGACCAAAACCAACAAGTTTTAAATGAAAAATGTAGTATGTTTGAAGTGCCAAAGTCAATGTATATATTTTCTATGCAAAAGTCAACATTTTAGTTGACTAATGAAGTGAATAGTGACATGAAAACTTGAAATAAGCTTGGAAATGGATTTGGTAATTGATTCCAACAAGTTTTAAATGCAAAATGTGGTACATCGGGAGTGTTAAAACCAATGTACCTATTGTCTATGCAAAAGTCAACATTTTTGTTGACCAATGAGATGAATAGTGACACCAAAACTTGAAATTCAAAATTTGAAATTAGAAATGCATCTAGGGGACTTTAAATTGCAATTGGCAATTAATACTAGTAAATGTAAAACTCAAAATGTGGGATCTTGGTGTAATTAGAATTAATATATCCATTAAGTATAAAAAGGTCAACATTTTGGTTGACTAGTATGGTGAATAGTAATCAAAATGATTAGTGAATTAAGATGAAGACCTAGAACCAATTCTAAGCTTAAATGCTTAGAATTGTATGACAAATATGGACTATGCATCCTAGTCAAAATTGTTAAAAAGAAATTTAGGCCATAAATTTGAAATCCATGAAATATTCATGGATTACTTGAAACATGAAAAATAAGTCACCTAATTGATGTGAATAGATAGTTAGGGCATATATGCCCATCACAAATGGAATTCATAAAATATTAGTAACTCAACTTGAAATATAAAATTTGTAATTACATAAGTAGATTCTTGAATGTATAAATGAGAAAGGAAAAATGTTTTGAATACAATGGTACATGTGAACCATTGTTTAGAATTGTGATCAATATGAATAACATAATGAATGGATAAATAAACCATATTAATGTATGAATGAGACATTAGTTCTCATTATTGTAAAGAGGAGAAGTATTTTGAGTACAATGGTATAAAAGGATAATTGATGTGAATTGTGATCATATAAATGATCAAATGAATGTATGAATTATGATTGAAATTTATCATGAAATAATGAAGTCATAAAGCACAATATATTGATATTTTAAAGTATCAAATGCCCTAGTATACCTAACAAGATTGGTTTGGATAGTTTGGCATGCCAATAGGGTATTGTTTTAGCAAGAAATCGCTGTATTCATGGCTTTATGCCCTGTATTCATGGCTTTTATGCCCGATTATGTGTTATCATGGCTTTTTAGCCATACCGATCGCATACATGGTTGACGCTCAAGGCCCCATGGTATGACGGCCCGAGGCACATCATGTCCAAAGGCCAACGACTGCTATCCATCCGATCGTCTAGTATAGGTTACTTGGGCACCAATTAAAGTATTATTCAATTCAGCACTAAGTTAAGTTAAGTATAATGAAAATCCAGTACAATTAAATTAAGTATTGAATGAATAAGCAAAAGAGATTAGCAAAAGAAACATAACAAAAATATAAATTGTAGAACCGTACAGACTTGAAATACAATACAGATAGAATAAATTATGTACCTGCTAGTATTACTGAAAAATTATAAACTAAGCGCTTCCAAAGAGGAACAAACTAGTATATAAGATCGTTGATACTAGAAATACCATACCAAATTAAATTGATTCTTGAGTATCTGAATTATCATTTATTTCTTTCTTTACTTGTATATATCATTTCTGGTTATATTATTGCACCACTAAGCAGAAATGCTTAGCGCGATGGAATTGCTTCCTCGCGCAGTCTTCAAGGTAAAACCAGAGATCGTCGATCGAGATTTTTGGAGTCCAGAGCTGCAGAAGTGTCAGAAGAGTTCAAGATTGTCACCTCCTCAGCAATGCATGTCGATAGGGCTCATTTTATACATGTTATGTATATTGTTCATTCTTAGCACATTGTAAATTATTTGTATATCTTGTACAAAATAAACTCATGTAATTAACCTATGAATTATGGAAGCTATTCAAAGTAAGTATTTTAGTATGTGAATTGAATTTGAGTTATAATGAGATTATACTTGTGAATATTGAGATATTGAAAATCTAATGAGATTTCTGAGAAACTGATAATCAGTATTTATATACATTATGTTTGAAAATTTTTGAGACTATTAAGTTTGAAAAATTGAGTATATATTGAAATTATCTTTGGCAGGTTCAGAAGAACTGTTAGTCCAAATTACAGCCGACACTTTGTTGGATTATCGTTAAAATTTTTGAAATTTCCAATTTAGTTAGATTTTGATAAAAGTAAAAATAGCCTAAATCTTCAATAAAGTTTTTGAATAAATAAATCAAGAACTGTAATGAAATCAGATAAAATAGAGTACTCCGGCACACTGAGTGGCATAACTTGCTCGGCTACACTGTAGTCGGGTAAGGGGTGTCACACTATCCATAGCCAACACCACATCACACGCACGCCAACGCACACACACTGCTCCAAATTACCACAACAACATCCATGGCACTTTAACAGTTGTGAATGCAACATAAAACGTGCCTAGAGTTTAACTACATAGATATATGCATATAAGTGATGCATGGGCATACTTGAACATATAATAATATCAAAATTACAATTAAAATTAATATTTTACTCACAGACTTGACAGCGGTCACTGTGGCGGCTGGGCGGAGGAAGAAGGCTGTCCCGGCTCACCTGACAATTTTATTACAATCATTTAATAAATTTGACTCAATACAAACTAAGAAAAGACCAAATACGTCCTAAGTCGTGCCGAAAATCCGGCAAAGTCTCCCGTATACCTAGGACCTACCCAACCTGCAAAAGAGCTCAAAACACACTTCTATATTCACAATTCATATACTCACAACTCAATCACATCACACAGCCCCTCCTAGGCCCATCCAAACAGTCCTCAATCACAATATGTAAATTTATAGTTTAGTCTTTATAATAGATCATTTTTGCAAAAACTGCCCAAATAAGTTCTAAAAATTCTAAAACTTTGCCCCGCGGTCCTTAGCAATATTACTAGGCTATTGCAAAAAGAATCATAATTTTCTGAACTACCACGAATATTTTATGGATTTTTAATCCCATTTAAGCACAAGAAAATTACGAAAAAGTAAAGTTCGGGTTTACCTATGCCGATTCCAACTCCAGGGACGCACTCAAGACATCTGACAATAGTGGGGTAGCCAAAACCTCGATCCAATTCGGAGACATTTTCAGTAGCCGGTCTGTCTAGCCGGAAATTCACAGACCTGGACAACTATCGAATTTCCGCAAATTGAAGATACCTACACGAAGCCCACAACACAAAGGTTAGTACATAAATTTTACGAAATTTTCTAAGCTCATTTAATGCTCGGAAAAACACTGCGAAGTTTCGTGGGACCCACCGAAAAACGGTATCGGAAAATTTTGAAATTTATATTGCCGCGAAGCTCTCGACGAGTGGAGCGCTCTGGTACTCTCGGTTTTCTCGTGGGGTTCACGGTTTGCGAGAAATCTAGCCCAAAATCAAAATGGGCTAAAACTTTCCGGACAAAAATTAGACAAACCGCTCGATGAATTTTGGTGTTCTTGGTGTCTATGGAAAGCTCTCGAGGTGTAGATGGGTTTAGACACAAGACCCGGCCCAAATGGTGGCCGGATCGGCCGGATTTCGGTCGGGAAGACGAAGCGGCGCGCTGCGCGTCGCGTCGCTTCGCGCGACGTTTCCCGGCGTTCCAGGCGGCGGCCGGCGAGCTGGGGTGGCTGGGGAGGCGCGTCGGCAAGCTAGAATGGCTGGGGAGGCGGCTGGCCGGGGAGGAGAGGTGAGAGGAGAGAGAAAACGGTAGAGAGAGAGAGGGAGGAGAACGCGCGAGGGAAGAGGAGAAGAAGAAGAAAAAGGAGCCGGCCCGATTCGGCCGGTCCGATCTGGTCTTGTTTGATTCAGCTGGTTCGATTCAATATACAAAATTTTGAATTTTTACTCTGCCTTGGGACCGAAAACAAGGCCCAAAAATTCCAAAAAAATTCTAGAAAACTCAGAAAAATTCGTAGACTCCAAATATATTTTTAGTTTTGCCACGTGATCTTTAAATTAATTTTTAAAAATCATCAAAGTTTTTATTTTTGAAAAATCGAACTCGATTTCTAAAATCCGAAAAATTTCAAATAATTTCCTAAAATTCAAATAAAATAAAATATCAATATTTACCCAAAAATAATAAATTTAAATATTAGGGGTGTTAAATTCTTCCCCCCTTACAGAAAATTCGTCCTCGAATTTCACATAAGGCAGAATAAAGTACAGGATTACACATTAAACAGATAAGGGTACTTGCTACGCATGTCCCATTCTGACTCTCAGGTGCACTCTTCCACTGATTGGCTCCTCCACAAAACCTTAACCATAGGGATCTGTTTTGATCTTAGCTGCCTCACTTGGTAGTCCACTATGGCTATAGGTTGTTCCTCAAATGTCAAGTTTTCTTTTAGCTCTATTACATCCGGCAGTAGTACATGAGAAGCATCAGGAATGTATTTCCTAAGTATGGAGATGTGAAACACAGGATGAACATCAGAAAGGTTGGGAGGTAGCTCCAACCGGTAGGCAACTACTCCAACTCTATCAGTAACCTCAAAAGGTCCAATATACCGAGGTGCCAACTTGCCCTTCTTTTCAAATCTCATGACTCCCTTCATTGGAGAAACTTTCAAGAATACGTAGTCGCCTACTGAAAACTTTACATCCCTCTGTCTGGGGTCTACATAACTCTTCTGCCTACTGAAAGCTGTTCTCAATTGTTCCCTGATTAAAGGAACTATCTCTGAAGTGTACTGCACTAAGTCTACATCATGTACCTTCGCTTCTCCCATTTCCGTCCAACACAGAGGAGACCTACACTTTCTTCCATATAGTGCCTCATAGGGTGCCATCCCTATGTTGGAATGGTAACTGTTGTTGTAGGCAAACTCCACCAAAGCTAGCTGATCATCCCATTGACCTCCAAAATCCAAAACACTCATGCGAAGCATGTCTTCCAGTGTTTGGATTGTCCTTTCGCATCGTCCCGTCTGTCTCGAGGGTGGAAAGCAAGACTAAAGTTCAATCAGGTGCCAAGTGCCTCCTGCAACTTCCTCCAAAATCGAGAAGTGAACTGGGGCCCTCTGTCAGATATTATGGAAGTAGGAACTCCATACAATCTAACTATTTCTCGAATGTAGAGTCGGGCGTACTGTGCCACAGAATATGTAGTCTTTACAGGCAAGAAATGAGCTGATTTAGTTAGGCGGTCTACAATTACCCATATCGAATCATATCCTCGCGTGGTACGAGGCAACCCAGTCACAAAATCCATAGTAATCATTTCCCACTTCCATTCTGGGATAGGGAGCTCTTGCAGCTTCCCTGACGGTCTCTGGTGTTCAAACTTCACCTTCTGACAAGTCAAGCACTTGGACACAAAGTCTGCTATGTCTCTCTTCATGCCATTCCACCAATAGCTATCTTTCACATAATGATACATCTTGGTGGAGCCTGGGTGGACATTGTACAGTGTATAGTGTGCCTCTTACATGATTTCATTTCTGAGATTGTCCACATCGGGCACACATATCCTGGAACCTTGCATAAGGGTGCCATCATTAGCAAATCCAAACTCACCACCTTCACCTTGCTGTACTCTTTTTATGATCTTCATCAATTGTTGGTCTCTGTGCTGGGAAACTCTAACCTTGTCTCACAGGTTTGGTCTCACTGAAAAATGAGCCAACAATACCCCCTCATCTGAAAGATCTAGGATTAAACCTTGGTGCATCAACTCATGTACTTCCTGAATCAACAGTCTCTTCTCTGCTGAAATGTGCGCCAAACTGCCAGAAGATTTTCTGCTCAAAGCATCTGCTACTACATTGGCCTTCCCAGGGTGGTACTGGATGGTGCAATCATAGTCTTTCAGAAGCTCCATCCATCTCCTCTGTCTCAAGTTTAAATCCCTCTATTGGAAGATGTACTTCAAACTCTTATGGTCGGTGTATATCTCGCACACTTCACCATACAGGTAGTGTCTCCAGATTTTTAGTGCAAAGACTACAGCCGCCATTTCCAAATCATGGGTGGGGTAGTTCTGCTCATGCCTCTTCAGCTGCCTTGAAGCATAAGCCACTACTTTTCCATTCTGCATCAAAACACACCCTAAGCCAACTTTGGAGGCGTCACAGTACACAGTGTATCCTTCACCACTCATAGGTAGTGTCAACACAGGGGCAGTGGTTAGACACTCCTTAAGCTTCTGGAAACTCTCCTCACAGTTATCTGTCCAAATGAATGGAACATTCTTCCGAGTCAACTTAGTTAGGGGAGCCGCTACCCTGGAAAAATCTTGCATAAAACGCCTATAGTAGCCAGCTAAACCCAGAAAACTTCGCACCTCAGTGACTGTTGTAGGCCTAAGCCAATCAGTTACAGCCTCAATTTTCTTGGGATCTACTTGAATGCCTTCACTAGAAACCATGTGTCCCAAGAATGAGATGCTTTCTAGCCAAAATTCACATTTTAAAAATTTGGCATATAACTGGTGCTCCCTCAAAGTTTGTAACACCATCCTCAAGTGCCACACGTGTTCTTCCTCGGTCTGAAAGTATACCAAAATGTCATCTATGAATACGATGACAAAACGGTCCAGGAATGGCCTAAACACCCTGTTCATCAAGTCCATGAAGGTTGCTGGTGCATTAGTGAGTCCAAAAGACATCACCAAGAACTCATAATGACCATATCTTGTCCTGAATGTTGTTTTGGACACATCCACATTCCTGATTCTCAACTGATGGTAGCCTGATCGCAGGTCTATCTTGGAAAAGAATCTAGCCCCTTGGAGCTGATCAAACAGATCATCGATTCGAGGAAGTGGATACTTGTTCTTCACAGTCACCTTGTTCAGCTGTCTGTAGTCGATACACAACCTCAATGACCCATCTTTCTTTCTCACAAATAGAACAGGAGCGCCCCAGGGTGAAGTGCTCGGACGTATGAAACCCTTGTCCAAAAGCTCCTGTAGTTGCTCCTTTAGCTCTTTCAATTCTGCTGGTGCCATCCTGTAAGGCGGCATTGATATGGGGTTTGTACCCGGCACAACATCAATGCAAAACTCTATTTCCCTTCCTGGTGGCAACCCTGGAAGCTCCTCAGGGAAGACATCCATGAATTCTCTGACAACAGGAACATTTTCCATGTTGACACCTTCTACAGATGTATCTCTCACCAATGCCAAATACCCTTGGCATCCACGCCTCAACATTTTTCTGGCACTAATTGCTGACACCAAATTATATGGAGCCACGCTCCTGTCACCATCAAAGCTAAACTCTTCCACACCAGGTATGTGGAAATACACCTTTTTGTTCCTGCAGTCTAAAGTGGCATAATGAGTTGCCAACTAATCCATCCCCAAGATTACATCGAAATCTATTACTGGTAGAGGAACCAAGTCTACTAGGAGGATCTTTCCATCCACTACTACTGGGCTACCCGGAAAAACCATGTCTACATATATGTTGTCACTAAGCAGGGTAGCTACAGACAAAGGGCATTCTAAAGTTATAGGGTTTCTACCCAACCTCATGGCAAACACAGGGGAGATAAATGAGTGCGTAGCACCCGGATCTATTAAAACACGAGCTTCATAGGAACAGACCAGAAGAATACCTGCCACAACTGCATTGGAAGCCTGAGCATCCTGATGAGTCAGGGTGAAAACCCGAGCTTGAACCCTACCCGGGTGGCGTAACCACATCGACTTACGCCTCTGACCGCCTCCAAATCCACGCCCCTTGTCCTCGACCACATCGTGGCCATCGACTGCCATGCTGGAAACACCAGGATACAACTGACGAGGAACATTTGTAACAGAACCCTGTGACCTCATCTGTGGCTCGCTGAACATGGGGCATTGCCTAGCAAAGTGACCTGGTTGGCCACACCTGAAGCATACTCCTGAACCCATCATACAAGGTCCTGAATGTCCCCTTCTGCACTGTGCACAAGGTGCAAAGGAGGATCCTGAACCAGACCCAAAACTGCTGTACCCCGAACTATGACCACTGCTGGATCCGTACCCTGGCCTGAACCCTCGAGGTTTGTGTCTAAAACCACTCTTCTTGTTCCTACTTCTTCCTCTGTAATTACTCTGGCCACCACTATCCGGAGCACCCATGTGGGGAACACCTGAAGAACCTTCTGCTCTATTTTTCTTTGCCCTTCCGCTGTTATCCACAGCATAGCTAATCTCAATCTGTCTAGCTCGATCAACCACCACATCAAAAGACTGATCAGACATCATGGCCAGGTTTGCATACCTCCTGTCAAGCCCCTTTAGGAATCTTTTCACCTTCATAGTTTCTGTAGCTACTGCTATAGGGGCATACCTGCTCAGTTCCAGAAATTCTGTAGCATATTCATCTACAGACCTGCCATTCTGTCTTAAGGCCTCAAAGGCCCACTGCTTTTGATCTCTGAAGCTCTCTGGTACAAACCAATTGATAAACAGTTCCATAAACTGAGTCCACGACAAACCCTCCATCCGTGGTAATACGTAGTCATTCATCCATTATCTAGGCATAGGCCCCATGACATGCTGCACACATTCTATAAGTCTCCTATCAGTCAACTGTAACTCTGTTCCTGCCTGCCTGCAGGAATCCAAAAACTGATATGCATCGTCTGATACATCATAAGTACCAGGCACTAAATTTTTGAAATTTATTATCTGTTTGTACGGTTCCCCTCTTGGTGCAGTGGACTGCTACTGTTGGGGAGGATGGACCATATACTGTGCCATCATATCGATGGTTCTCTGCAGACCAGCTAGAGTAGCTGCCATTGGGTCCGTGGGAGCCTGTGCCATAAAAGAGTGATCCTAAACTGATGGCAACTGCTCTTCTACTTGAGCAGCTCTAAGCCTCCTACCCCGCCTCCTCGGGGCAGGCGCCTCATCCTACGCCGACACCTCGTCAGGCACATCTGGTTCTGGTGCAGTGGCAGCTCTCCTGCTTCTACGCATTTTCCTGAAATTCAACAGCATTAGCCCACAAAATTCAAAACGGCATGTTATACAGCTCTATAGACTCATATTTATACATAAGTACATGAAGCAGAAACTAGAAGCAAAGATGATAATGCAAGACGAATGTAGACCCTATTTTCCACATGTGACTCCTAGTAGACTCTTCCCAACACTTTGGACAATTATTCCCTATAAATCTGGAGCCTAAGCTCTGACACCACATTTGTCATGACCCAACCTATGGGCCGGACCGGTACTAGGACCTGGGCCAGCCTAAAGCCCCCGAGACCCGTAGTAAGCCTAACTATTCCTTAACCCAACTCTAAGGCCCATTTGGGCCCAATTTCAAGAAATCAACCGGACAGAGTCCGGCCATAGAATGGACCTTTAAACGGGGAGTTTTTGACTCACCCGACCTGTAAACACAATATATAATCATTTTGGGAGCTCAGCTCACCCTCCACATACTCATAACAACATAAAATAAATGGGAGCTCAGCTCCCTCATCCAGTCCATCAACATGCATAAAATAATAAGTTTACAGGTCCAAAATAATAATTTATATTACAGACCCAAATCAAATAAATATTTCTATCACATGCGGAAATTCTAAGAGTTAACAGGTTTATACAAACATTAATGAACGACCTGCGAGGGAGAAAAGCAAGTTAACCTCAAAAATATCCTCCTGTGGCCTGGAAAAATATTGAATAGGAGTGAGCGTTCGACTTAGAGAGTAAAATATCAATTTTAACCATAATCTTTATAACTATCTAAAAATAATGTACCCTGTAGAGTGAAATGCAACATCAGCAATACTTTCACATGATAACAGCAAAAAAGTAATTTGGAGCACTCACACACCCAGTAATATCAATCATAATATATGGGAGCTGATTCCCTATACAGCTCTCTTAAATCCAACCTGTGCCAGCGAAGAACTCAAACCAGACTTTCGCTTAATAAACCAAATCGGGGCCCCAGCGAAGAACTCAAGCCGTGACTACCCCGAAGGACAGAGTCCCAGCGAAGATCTTAAGCCGTGACTACCCGTCCTATCCATAGCCAACACCACATCACACGCACGCCAACGAACGCACACTGTTTCAAATTACCACAACAACATCCATGGCACTTTAACAGTTGTGAATGCAACATAAAATGTGCCTAGAGTTTAACTACATAGATATATGCATATAAGTGATGTATGGGCATACTTGAACATATAATAATATCGAAATTACAATTAAAATTAATATTTTACTCACAGACTTAACAGCGGTCACTGTGGCGGCTGGGCGGAGGAAGAAGGCTGTCCCGGCTCACCTGACAATTTTATTACAATCATTTAATAAATTTGACTCAATACAAAATAAGAAAAGACCAAATACGTCCTAAGTCATGCCGAAAATCTGGCAGAGTCTCCCCTATACCTAGGACCTACCCAACCTGCAAAAGGGCTCAAAACGCACTTCTATATTCACAATTCATACACTCACAACTCAATCACATCACACAGCCCCTCCTGGGCCCATCCAAACAGTCCTAAATCACAATATGTGAATTTACAGTTTAGTCCTTATAATTGATCATTTTTGCAAGAACTGCCCAAATAAGCTCTAAAAATTCTAAAACTTTGCCCCGCGATCCTTAGCAATATTACTTGGCTATTGCAAAAAGAATCATAATTTTCTGAACTACCACGAATATTTTATAGATTTTTAATTCCATTTAAGCACTAGAAAATTATGAAAAAGTAAAGTTCGGGTTACCTATGCCGATTCCAACTCCAGGGACGCGCTCGAGACATCTGACAATGGTGGGGTAGCCAAAACCTCGATCCAATTCGGAGATTTTTTCGGTAGCCGGTCTGTCTGGCCATAAATTCACAGACCTGGACAACTGTCGAATTTTCGCGAATTGAAGATACCTACACGAAGCCCACAACACGGGGGTTAGTACATAAATTTTACGAAATTTTCTAAGCTCATTTAATGCTCGGAAAAATACTACGAAGTTCCGTGGGACCCACCGAAAAACGGTGTCAAAAAATTTTGAAATTTATATTTCCGCGAAGCTCTCGACGAGTGGAGCGCTCTGGTACACTCGGTTTTCTCGTGGGGTTCACGGTTTGCGAGAAATCTAGCCCAAAAGTCAAAATGGGCTAAAACTTCCCGGACAAAAATTGGATAAACCGCTTTATGGATTTTGGTGTTCTTGGTGTGTATGGAAAGCTCTCGAGGTGTAGATGGGTTTAGACGCAAGACTCGGCCCAAATGGTGGCCGGATTGACCGGATTTTGGCCGGGAAGACGAAGCGGCGCGCTGCACATCGCGTCTCTTCGCGCAACGTTTCCCGGCGTTCCAGGCGGTAGCCGGTGAGCTGGGGTGGCTAGGGAGGCGCGCCGGCGAGCTGGGATGGCTAGGGAGGCGGCTGGCCTGCGAGGGGAGGTGAGAGGAGAGAGAAAATGGGAGAGAGAGAGAGGGAGGAGAACGCATGTCACGGGCGAAAAATTTTTCAACCCAAAAATCTGCTCCCAACCCGTGCGGCACTTGTCCCTCCAACAAGTCAGTCTCCTCAAATGGTCCTAAGGACTCACGGCTACCAATCTCACCACAGAGATTCACGGCAACCACCCCAACACTAAGGGTCTTAAAGAACCTCACGGCAACAAGCCTTACACTAGTCACCCAAAGAACCTCACGGCAATAATTCCCACAATGGAACTACAATGGCCAACCGCAACCTTTAGCAACCAAGCAACCAACACACAAGTCACAAGGATGCTTACGGCCACCAAGTTGCAATGCCAGCAACCCCAACACCAAGAGTCACAAAGGAAGCCCACGGCAACTTGCAAGAACTTCCCAAACACCAAGTGGCCCAAGGAATGCTCACGGCAACACTCTTGCACAAGTCACCCAAACTCACCAACTCAAAGTGTCCCACGGCAACAACTTGACACCCGACTCAATAATGGCCGAAACCACTTCAAGCAACACCAAGAGGTTCACACAGCAACAAGTTTGCACCCAAACTTAGCAAAGGCCAAAACTCAACACCAAGGAGGATCACACGACAACTACTCACAAGTGTTACACCCCAAACTCTACAATGGCCGAACCTCACTTCAAGCAATAAGCAAGTAACCACAAGCAACCTCACGTAATAACAAGCAAGTATCCTTACCTCAATAACAAGTAGCAAGCGAGAGTCACATGGCAACAACAACCCAATCTCCCAATGAGTCACAATGGCCGCATCCAACTCAAGCTACCACAAGCAACAATAAGCTCACGCACAAGGCAAGCAACCCAACATCCACGCAAGGCATCAAGCACAATCAACACACAACCATCAATGCGCAAGACAACCATTCAACAACCATGCATTCGGCATCCACACATACATAGCCATACATCAAGAAAGGTAGAAGCAAGAGTAAACGAAGTAGGGGGTCTATTTCTTTTATTCCTTTACAAACCAGGCTATACACTTGCCAAAGAAAGGAAACAAAGCTCTCAAGCTCTCATACAATGGTGCTCTCGCTCACTCACTCTATCTCACGCACTCTCTATTTCTCTACGTGAACAAGAACAAGGGAATAAGTCCCTTTATATACATGCCGGCTGCCCCTAATGATAACCATTGTGTGGCTAAGTTTTCACCATTTTAAATTACATTTAAAATATTCATGGGAAGGACATTTGATGGACAATCAAGGACCGGCTACCTTTGACACCTAGTTCCTGCTTGGTGTAATTCAAATGGCCATGGGAGGGAACTTTAGCGCCTCATCATTGGTCCCTAAGTGGGCTGGCCACTCCATGCGCCCCACTTGGGCTGGTCACCATACAAGCGCCCCACATGGGCTGGTTCCAATTCATGCTGCATGAATTAAGGATGGCCATGCACGTTGGCCTTTGCTCCACCTGCCGTGCCCTTCTCAAGCCACCTAGCAAGTCCCATGCAAAGTCCCCCAACTTGGTCTCATGTGCGCTTCACCTCTCTTGGCCCCTTGGCCTCACGCTGTATGCTTGGCTTACTTCACTTTGCATGGATTCACTTGGCTCCACTTGCCAATCCACAAGTGTCCCACCTTGCAAGGTGTCTCCAAATGGTGCGCTCCACTTGGCCCTTCACATGCACAATCACAAGCCTCACAAAGGGGCGGCACTTCATTTGGCCTTCACGTTGCATGCATGTCCCATGCACACAAATCCCATTTGGGCGCTACACATGGCCTCCATGTGATGGTCCACCATTTAGTGGTCTTGGCACCACTCCACCACGCCACATGCCTTCTCCCATGTGGCCACCATGTGCGCCCCACTAAAGCTCCATGTGCTCTTGTATGTGAATTTCCCAACTTAGTGCGCCTCATTTGTGAGTCACCAACAACACAACCAATGTTAGGCCACTTAGCCCTACGTGGTAAACTCCACTACCACATGTCCATGCAATTGTCAAATCTTCACGTGAACCATGCCATACCATGCACATGCAATTCACGTCCATTTTGAGGACTCTCATGCAAGTGCCATTCACGTCCCTTTAAGGAACCCCATGCACAAGTCTCATGTCCCACTTCCCACACTCGGCCAATCAATATCCCAAAATACAATTCGGCTTCACTTTGGGCAGCTTTCAAGCACAAAACATTTTGGACTTCTCGGGGCAACAATTTGTGGGGTGACACTCTCCCCCACTAAACCCGGCAACGCCCCCGTTGCCTCAAGTTGATGGCTCCTCAGTGGCTCTTCACGCTGCCTCCACTTAGGCAATGAACCTTGCCTCTTGCCCTATGAGCCCGTGGCACTTCCCAGCTGACCAATCTTCCTCATTTGATTGGCTTGCTTCCCATCCAGCAACTTCAGCTCGTTTGCCACTAACTTGGCCAATTGACACACCCAATCAGTCAATTGCCATGGATGACCTCCCCGGTCGAATCTGCCTCGGAATTGCCTTTGTCGCCTAGGACCTCTCTCATGTCCATGCGACCCGTTGCCTTCAACTTTCTGCTGTGTTTCAGTACCTTCCCCGTCCTTGTGGCTAGGTGACTTCGCCTTCCTCTTAGCCTTGCACCTATTCCTGCTCCTCCTTGAGCGTCGTTGCCTCGGCCTCTCTTGCTTCGGCAATACCACTTCTCTTGGACTTTCGGATACTGGAGGTCTCTCCCTCACACAGTCCACCTCTTCCTCGGATGGTAGCTCCCTCGGCAACTTGGACTGCTCTCGAGTCCCACACACTGTCTTGGCAACTTCCTCTGCAGCGGCATCCACCATGCCATTATCCCGCTCTCCATCACTGCTAGGAGCTTCACTTGGCCCAATTAACCTCATGGAACCCAGTGAACAACACTGCAAGCTCTCCACACTTGCTGGCTCCTGTGGTGAAGTAGGTAGTTCCGGCTCTTTACCCTTGGCCAAAACCACTGCCCTCTTCGGACAATCCCTCTTCTTGTGCGGTCCCCTGCACCGAAAGCACTTCAACACACGCCTTGAACCTCTTCGGTCATCTCCTAGGCTGTGGAATGTCTTCTCCCTTGCGCTTCCTTCTCCCTTGGATGTGCACGGCTTAGGTTTCTCCACCCTTGCCGTAGGGACCGAGAGAGCAGAGTGAGGATTGGTCCCACTTCCTTGGGTCACCAATCTCTTGAGCAACACCATTTCTTCCCTCATTTCCTTCAGTTCCTCATGCATCCTTTCTACCATTTCTTTCAACACACGGTTGTCTTCCTTCATGGTGGACATCTCCTTGGCGTGAACAAGTTTTAGAACCTCATTTTCATGCACCAACTTGGCACGGGTTTCTTTGAGTGCAGCTTGGAGTTTACCTCGGGTCTCCTCCAACCCTTCACTGAGCTCACTTAGCCGGCTCTCCAGCTCCTCAAATCTGTCATCCCCTTGGATCAAGTGGTCTTCTATCCTGTCCACTCTCGCCTCCTCACGGGTCAAGTGAACCTCTACCTTGTCTAGCCGCATTTCAATGCTTCCCAACTCTTCCTTCAACCGAGAAGGACCCATAAACTTGGGCAGCACCTTGCTCTTTGCACCAACCTGCTGTTCCACCAATGAAGAACTTCCTTGCACCTTGCTACTACTTCCTTGCGCCTTGTCACTTGCTTCAGCCATAATTTTCGAGACTCACTCCTTGAACCGCTCTGATACCAACTATCACGGGGGAAAAATTTTTCAACCCAAAAATCTGCTCCCAACCCGTGCGGCACTTGTCCCTCCAACAAGTCAGCCTCCTCAAATGGTCCCAAGGACTCATGGCTACCAATCTCACCACAGAGATTCATGGCAACCACCCCAACACTAAGGGTCTTAGAGAACCTCACGGCAACAAGCCTTACACTAGTTACCCAAAGAACCTCACGGCAATAATTCCCACAATGGAACTACAATGGCCAACCGCAACCTCTAGCAACCAAGCAACCAACACACAAGTCACAAGGATGCTCACGGCCACCAAGTTGCAATGCCAACAACCCCAACACCAAGAGTCACAAAGGAAGCCCACGGCAACTTGCAAGAACTTCCCAAACACCAAGTGTCCCAAGGAATGCTCACGGCAACACTCTTGCACAAGTCACCCAAACTCACCAACTCAAAGTGTCCCACGGCAACAACTTGACACCCAACTCAATAATGGCCGAAACCACTTCAAGCAACACCAAGAGGTTCACACGGCAATAAGTTTGCACCCAAACTTAGCAATGGCCAAAACTCAACCCAAGGAGGATCACACGGCAACTACTCACAAGAGTTACACCCCAAACTCTACAATGGCCGAACCTCACTTCAAGCAATAAGCAAGTAACCACAAGCAACCTCACGCAATAACAAGCAAGTATCCTTACCTCAATAATAAGTAGCAAGCAAGAGTCACACGGCAATAACAACCCAATCTCCCAATGAGTCACAATGGCCTCATCCAACTCAAGCTACCACAAGCAACAATAAGCTCACGCACAAGGCAAGCAACCCAACATCCATGCAAGGCATCAAGCACAATCAACACACAACCATCAATGCGCAAGACAACCATTCAACAACCATGCATTCGGCATCCACACATACACAGCCATACATCAAGAAAGGTAAAAGCAAGAATAAACGAAGTAGGGGGTCTACTTTTTTTATTCCTTTACAAACCCGGCTACACACTTGCCAAAGAAAGGAAACAAAGCTCTCAAGCTCTCATACAATGGTGCTCCCGCTCACTCACTCTATCTCATGCACTCTCTATTTCTCTACGTGAACAAGAACAAGGGAACAAGTCCCTTTTATATACATGCCGGTTGCCCCTAATGATAACCATTGTGTGGCTAAGTTTTCACCATTTTAAATTACATTTAAAATATTCATGGGAAGGACATTTGATGGACAATCAAGGACCGGTTGCCTTTGACACCTAGTTCCCGCTTGGTGTAATTCAAATGGCCATGGGAGGGAACTTTGGCGCCTCATCATTGGTCCCCAAGTGGGCTGGCCAATCCATGCGCCCCACTTGGGCTGGTCACCATACAAGCGCCCCACATGGGCTAGTTCCAATTCACGTTGCATGAATTGAGGATGGCCATACACGTTGGCCCTTTGCTCCACCTGCTGTGCCCTTCTCAAGCCACCTAGCAAGTCCCGTGCAAAGTCCCCCAACTTGGTCTCATGTGCGCTTCACCTGTCACACCCTACCCCTCTGTAAGGCATGACATGATCCCGTAGTATACCCAATGAATTACCAACTCCGTCTACTGATAACCCATTAAATACACTACAAGGGATTTTAAAAACTTTTCTTACTTCTTTTACAGTGGTGAGCACTATTTATAGGTGTTAAAAACCTTTTTGAACTGAAGTGAAACAACTAACTCATTTGATTTATTTGGAATATCTGTAAAAATTTTGGCAAGGTGCCATTTGTATTTTGGACAAATCAGTTCTTCAGAAAACCTGTAAAAAGCACTTCAATTATTTTCCAAATCTCAACTCTAACATTTTTCTCAATACAACACATTTCTCAACTCAATTCCATAGAAATTTTTCAAAGTCTGAGATAATGAAATATAATACAATTTTTACAAGTCAAATAACTCATAATAAATTTACAACTTCAAGGTACAATTTGAATTTACAACTGCTCAAAACCAATAACAAAATATACATACAGTGAATATACATTACAGTACAAAATGCAAAATATTGGTATACTCGTTATACCAGGTAATCCCTCGCTGGATGTACTAGCAGCCTAGTCTGCTGCCCTGTCTATCTCTCTACCTGCGACAGCAATAAAAAGCTATCGCTGAGACAATGTCTCAGTGGTGCACAACATTAACCAAATACAATTTTAAATCACAATTCATAAATCATATCAATAGTGGATACTTAAAACCATAGTTAAATTCAAGACAATGAATGTCATAAGGAATTTAAACTCCAATTCACAAATTATCAAAATTCATAATAACACAATTTAGTCAAATAGCTTAAGAATACCGTATTGCCAATTCATACACAATTTGATCAAATTACTGAATAACACAGTTTTTCCAATTAATGACACAATTTGATCAAATAACTGAATAATACCTTTTTGCAAATCAATAACACAATTCGCTCAAATAACTGAATAATATCGTTTTGCAAATCAATAACACAATTCGATCAAATAACTGAATAATATCGTTTTGCAAATCGATAACACAATTTGATCAAATAACTGAACAATGCAATGTTGCCAATCAATAACACAATTTAGGTCATGACACAAATTTTCCGTATATGCCGTGTTGTACACCACGACAAGACATACTCACCCCAATAATCGAAATCAATGAGGGAGGAAGCTAGCTATCTAATGAGTACTCATCCATACTCACCTCGGATCGAAGTCAAAGAGCGAGCAACATAATCATACTCACCCCAGACTGATAAGTCAAAGAGGGAGGAATAATCACACTCACCCCATTAATGGAGGAGGAACATAATATCCGTGTCATGCCAATTGTGAGTCAAAACAATTCCAAACATTTTATTCAAATGATCCGTAAGAATCCAATAAATTTCCAAAGTTATAATTTCATTCACAAAATGGCAACACAATTCGTAATTCACTTCAATTTCCACAAAAACCATTTACAGTGCTTTTCAATCAATAAGTATCCATCAATATCATTCAAATAATTTTTCACAGTTTCAAACCATTCACAATGTTTTTCAATCAATAAGTGTCCACCAAACACATTTCCACAATTTAAAACAATAATATACAAATAGTCATAATTTATTTCAATTGAAAAATTCAAAAGAAATAGACGTTGTGAACAAACCTCGATGATCGTCCCCTGTCCGACTCGGTGTTTCCTTCCCTTTGTTGAGTCCTTGTTAATCGAGAAATACAATTTGAAGTGTTTGAAGACTAAATTAAACTGTCTCTATCGATGGTGTTTGGTAAATAATGCACTGAACTCAATTATTCACTTAATCACCTAATATACCGACCCTCATTGTGTTTTAGGTAAATTAGGTTTTAGTGTCGTTAATATGTCACATTCGATAGGGTTTTAGGTTTGGTACGTTTTACCAAAGTCATTTTCTTGTTTAGTGCATTTTAATGCAAATTGCTGGATTCCGGGATACTAGTTTGACCTAACCGGACGATCTAGTTCCCTCGGTTTTCGGGTCTCGGTCGAAACTACAAACTTGTAGATCTAGGTCTTATGGACTGCGGTGCAAAATTTTAGGTCAATCCGAGTTAAGTAGACCAAGTTATGGTCATTACACTATTTCTGGTCAATTGGTATCAAATTAGGTCAATTTTAGGTCAATTTGGTCAACTCTGGTTCGGCCAGTTTTTGGACCCGAACTTGTGCAAGCTTTTTGACTTGCTTATGGTCATTTCTCGGCTTTGGTGTCTTCATAAGACTTGTAGGTATGGGTCTTCACTATTCATGGTTAAAATTTCAGGTCAATTGGACCTGTTTTGAGTGAGTTATGGCCTAAACACTCACTGCTGCCCAATTGGTCATTTTTCAGGTCCTAATTGTACCTAATCCGAATTGGTCATTTTCTTAGGTCACCTTGCAAGCAGAATTTTGGTATGTTTTCTCAATGAAAGTTGGCACATTTTGTGCCTAGTTTCACCTCAAATTGGTCTCATACCAATTGAGATTACACATTTAAGGTTATAGGCTAAAATGTACACTGCCCTCAATATGCCTTTCACACCCCACTTCAAACACACATTTACCTTTGCAATTTGTTTACTTACCTACCAATCTGTTTTGGTACATTACCAAAAGCATTTTCTACATTACATTAACATTACTTTGGGCAGATTACCATTACCCTCAACACACCAAATGTAATTCACATTTACAATTTCTAAGTACCATTACATACACACCTAAGCATTACCAATTTTACATACACTTTACAATATCAATCTACATACATATCATCAATCCTTCTAGGTCAATATTCTGCCTACACTTCCTTCAATATATACATTTACTCAAGTGTTCCCAAGCTGCAAATCTTCTACAACATCAAAGTGCCGTCCAAGTTACCAATTCCCATCCAAGTGCATAAATCACCATATAAACATGAAATAATTCACTAGGTTACTATATCACCATGATCAACATTATTTCTCATCAATTATATGCACAAATATCTCATCAAAAACGTGACTCATGGCTGTCCAAAATGAAAACAACAATAACTCTTCAAACTCAAAATTTTCTTTCACCAAACCAACACCCATAACATGCACACAAAACTTAACAAAGGAATTCTCAAAAAATGTAAACTTACCTTTGATTGTAACTTGCTAAACCTTCCCCAAACTTCTCAAAATTGGTATCAATATCTTCCTTGTGATGTGTAGACAAAGTTTAATGAAGAAAACTAAGAGGTTGGAGTTGAAAATGGAGAGTTAAGAAAGCTTGCATGAAAAATGGCTATGGAGTTTCCTCTCACCTTCATTCACGGCAATGTTGAATTCATGTGGAAAAGATGGAGTTTCAGTTGCATATTAAGTGTACACATGTCCCACTATGTGTTTAATTAATTCCCTTAGTGGTCCACTAAAAAATTAAATCATATTATAAGTTAAACTTTCACTTAATCCCACATTAACCCATGATTTTAGCTATTTACTTTAGGTACCACCAAATTAATTTTTCATTTCATTTTCTAAGTGTAATATTATTTATTTTTAATGGACATTTAGGTCAAAAGACACTTCAGGATGTCAAATGACCATAATGCCCCTGTTCGGGTGGCATTCCCAATTTTTCGATAACACCGTATTTTGTCTGTGATTTCTCACTTTTCTTTGTACTAATTATTTAATTTTTCTTTGATCTTTCTAATGATATTTATTCTTCAATAAGGGTCTATTTAAGTCTTAAAAATGTTTTCCAGGGTTCCCCGCAGTCCAGGGCCAGTCAACGGTCCACGCCGTGACTTCCCGGTGCGGTCACCCATCGCTAGGTTTTTCGGCTCGCTTAACTTGGTTACATTTCTTTGCTATGATTTTTCCTTTGTTTTTCTTGTATTTTCTTTTCTTGTATTTCATTATTTATGTCTCCTCTCTCATATCAAGGTGTGGTTCTAGGCATCCTAGCTGTTCGGACAGCACTGGTCACCGGAACAGCAGAACGCACTACCGAACTTAGGGGTGTTACATCACCTCTCTTGGACCTTTGGCCTCACGCTACATGCTTGGCTTACTTCACTTTGCATGGATTCACTTAGCTCCACTTGCCAATCCACAAGTGTCCCACCTTGCAAGGTGTCTCCAAATGGTGCGCTCCACTTGGCCCTTCACATGCACAATCACAAGCCTCACAAGGGGGCGGCACTTCATTTGGCCTTCACGTTGCATGCAAGTCCCATGCACACAAATCCCATTTGGGCGCTATACATGGCCTCCATGTGATGGTCCACCATTTAGTGGTCTTGGCACCACTCACCACGCCACATGCCTTCTCCCATGTGGCCACCATGTGCGCCCCACTAAAGCTCCATGTGCTCTTGTATGTGAATTTCCCAACTTAGTGCGCCTCATTTGTGAGTCACCAACAACACAACCAATGTTAGGCCACTTAGCCCCACGTGGTAAACTCCACTACCACATGTCCATGCAATTGTCAAATCTTCACGTGAACCATGCCATACCATGCACATGCAATTCACGTCCATTTTGAGGACTCTCATACAAGTGCCATTCACGTCCCTTTAAGGAACCCCATGCACAAGTCTCACGTCCCACTTCCCACATTCGGCCAATCAATATCCCAAAACACAATCCGACTTCACTTTAGGCAACTTTCAAGCACAAAACATTTTGGACTTCTCGGGCCAACAATTTGTGGGGTGACACGCACGCGGGAAGAGGAGAAGAAGAAGAAAAAGGAGCCGGCCCGATTTGGTCAGTCCGATCCGGTCCGGTTCGATTCGGCTGGTTCGATTCAGATACAAAATTTTAAATTTTTACTCTGCCTTAGGACCGAAAACGAGGCCCAAAAATTTCGAAAAAATTTTAAAAAACTCAAAAAAATTCGTAGACTCTAAATATATTTTTAGTTTTGCCATGTGATCTTTAAATTAATTTTTAAAAATCATCAAATTTTTATTTTCGAAAAATCGAACCCGATTTCTAAAATCCGAAACATTTCAAATAATTTCTTAAAATTCAAATAAAATAAAATATCAATATTTACCCAAAAATAATAAATTTAAAAATTAGGGGTGTTACAATATTAATAAATTTTTGCTTATAAATAATATTTATATTTTTAAATTCTTTTACCCTTTGTAATTATTAATATTTTTTATATCACATTATTAATTAGTCAATAATTGATTGTGTGAATGTAAATGCAAATGAGAAAATTATGATACAGTTTTCCTCCTGGATGCTCACCAAACCAGCCTATCACAAAAATGGCTAAGTTCGCAAGGGATCATCTGTTTCACTACCTGAGTGCAAGAAACACCCTAAGGGGACTCTCTGGCTGTGCCCTTTTGTTCATTATACATGTGATAACGGGACCGTCGCACCTTAATGTCAAAACAAAGATATTTCTGATACACAGGATCCTCTTGAAGAGGCAAGTGTAGAGCATACGTATCTCTGATTATAAGAGTATGATACACATTTAAAGGTTTTCGGAGAGAAGGAGAAGAGTTTAGAAAGCCATAGAAGAGAACTTTAGAGAATATTATTGAAAGGAAACTAAGTCTGATTACAACTGAAGAGAGCAACTCCTTATATAGGCGAGGAGGCTCTTAACATTACAGGCAACCGGTTAGAAACTGGCTACCGACACTCTTAAAGCAACATAAAGAAAGACAGATACATTATTACATTATTAACTGACAAACTTTAACTTTTATCATGGAGTGGTAGACAGATTGAGGGTGTCAAAGTCTGAGTCATCAGAGTCGATTCCAAAAAAGTCCTTTGGCCACTGTTGGTGTACAGGAGATGGTGGGTCAGTACTCTGAATTGCATCTCGTGACTCTGTGTCCATTGGATCCTGGGAATCTTGCCACATGGGATGGGTCCAGTCAATGGGCTCATCAGTGAGAGACCGGATGGGACCAAGTGATGTACAATTCACATGGGAAGGTACCAGGCAAAAACAGCTGTTGATTTCACAGAGGTACTTAGCTAGTTGTTTTCTCAAGGGTCCCATGGCATCTTTGTTAATAATTGATCCCTCGTAAGTCCTCCACTCGTACTCAGTATTCTGGGTCCAGAGGAGTCCATCGGGCCTTCTAGAGAAAGGCCTGTGAAAAATGAACAAGGTTCTGATGTTGGACTGAGTAGCAATGGGCCTGTCTTCTATTCCATGGGTGTCTATGATGCGCTTCAGGCTGTAGCGCCATGCTGAAATGGGCTTGAACCATTCTAGAAATCTGGACAGGAGAGTCCTGTTAGTATTGTTCATAACATAATGATACAGGGCCATGAGCGGGAATTCCAGTCCTGTGGAATAGAGTGTAACCATGCACCAGAGGAGCCATAGTTCTTCTAGGATGAGTTCTCTGCCAGGTTGGATACTGAAACAGGTGAGGAAAGGGTTGTCAGGGATAAAGATAGTCGAGGAGGGGAGTAATCCCCTTAGGATGTTTCTTGCACTCAGGTAGTGAAACAGATGATCCCTTGCGAACTTAGCCATTTTTGTGATAGGCTGGTTTGGTGAGCATCCAGGAGGAAAACTGTCTGGAGTAGGAACCAGGAAATTGTGCATTGGAGAAGGAGTATGTGGAGAGGAAGAAGATGATGCCATAAGGATCAAAAGGAGTGTGGAGAAAGACTGAATTAAGTCGAGGGTTTTAGGCCTAGATAGGAGGTCAGGAACCAAGTTGTGTTTTCCTTTGATATGCTGAACTGAGAATTTATACTTGGCGAACTAGTCCTTAAGCCTCAGTAATTATGGTTCAGGAAGAGACTTATTTTTGAAGTCTAGAACCTTTGGGAAGGATGAGCTGTCCATGACCACAGTGAAGTGGTGGCCAATCAGATGGAATTCGAATCTCTTTATCCCATTTTTGACAGCCAATATCTCTTTATAGACTGAATGATAATGTTTCTGAGGTTCTGGGAACTCTCCACTAGCATGTCCGCAGATATGCTTTTCTCCTTGAATTTTTTCGATGAGGACTGCACCCCAGTGGGTGTCACTAGCATCAGTCTGAAGGATGCGGTGTCCAATGCTGGGAATCTTTAGTGGTGGCGGGTTTAAAGCCACTTCTTTTAATTTTTTGACTGCACATGTCTGTTCTTCCCTCCATGGTGGGGAATCCTTTTTAAGCATCTTTGACAGCTGGCAAGTGTGGGCGGCCACATGCGGGATAAACTTCCTGATGTAATTGATAATACCAAGGAACTATTGTATTTGTTTTACTGTCAAGTCCTTATCAGGGAACTTCAGTAATTCTTCTCCAATGTGAGGTCCCGGTTGGTATTTTCCATCTTTGAATTTCATTCCAAGGAAGTCGATGTCAGTTTGGGCCAGTGAGCTCTTTTTTTCTGATAGCATAATTCCATAGGAATCCACCAATTGTTGAAATGTGGATAGGAGTGTCCGATGGGCCGTAACATCTTTGGAGAAGAGAAGGATATCGTCTATATAAATAAGAGCACTATGTAGTATGGGCTCGAATATCCTTGTCATGGCCTTTTGGAAAACTGATGGGGCCGTCTTAAGGCCGAATGGAAGGACTGTCCATTGGTATTGGGCCGTAGGAATGCAGAAGGCAGTCTTGGGCCTATCAGAGGGGTTAATACCCAATTGCCAAAAACCAGCTTTAAGATCAAACTTGGAGAAAATATGGGCTTCGTGTAGTTGAGTGAACAAGGCTTCAGGCTTTGGTAATGGGAACTTGTCATCTTGGAGGAAATGATTCAGAGGCTTGTAATCTATGACAAGTCTTTTCTTTCCTCTTAGTCGTTCCGATCTTTTTTCAACATAAAAGGCCTAGCAGGCCCATTGGGAGGAAGTGGGTTCTATGAGGCCTTGTTGGAGAAGCTGTCTGCACTCTTCTTGGGCTAGAGCCAAGTCTGTAGGATTCATTCCCCGGTGTGATGCCTTTGTCGGATTGATATCTTCATTGAGTTTGAATGGAAGACTGACAAAGAATTCTGGGTTTTTCCATAGGGGGTGGTGATGGTGAAAATGTGCATGGGAGTCAGCACAGGACCTTAAGAGGAGCTCCTTGTGCTCTTGGAATTCAGCTGAGGCATCAGCCAGAGAATATAACCTTGGGACAGAAGTAAATGGCTGAAAATTCCTCTTATATTTCAATCCTGTAGGGAGGATCTTTAAATGCTTCGCCTGTTGATACAAGTCAAAGCCTATCAGCAGATCCTTGTCAGGAAGATCTGATCCGATGACCCTAGTCCAAAGGATACAAGTGGGGAAGAACTGGATTCCAATTGGGTGCTTAGTGATAAGGCTAGTTTTGAAAACATTTCCATCTGCAGCCTTAAAGTATTCTTCATGAGGGACCCAGTATTCTGAGGGTAAGATGGCTGGGTTCATCATGCTTTTGTGAGCCCCGGTATCCAGGAAGCCAATGACACTAATGGGCCGTTCATACTTACTGAGAAGAATATGAATCGGGACTAAAGGAATTGGAATAGTGTCTGGGCCATAAGTGGATTGGGAGGATTGGATATGTTGGGCCAGGTAAGACGGGTAATGGGCTTTAGTATCTGAACTGGATTCTTCTGAAGTGATTGAGTAATCTTCTTCTGTTTCAGTGTCTACTCTAAGGGCAAAGACTGTATCTTCATCGGGCTCATTCTGTTCAGAGAACAGGGATTCAACATCATCATGCTCCAGGGAGATGTGGGAAGCTTGCTGTATGTGTTGTAATAGCTTAACTACCTTATTAGGGTTTTTTGGGCAGTTCTTGGCATAATGACCTCGATTGCCACAGATATAGCATCTGTCAGACTTCTTTGTACCCTTTCTTTTCTTTCGAAAGTATCTCACTGACCTTCTTCCTTTCTTTTGCTTGAAAGGGGGTTTGAACCCAGAGGGATGCTTCTTGTAATGTGCTTTCTTCTTTGGTTTGCATTCACAGTTCTTTTCCTTGCATTTAATGGCAAGGTGAGACTTCTGGCAAACATTCTTCAAAGCTTTGCTATTGTCAATGATATCTTTGAACAACTTCTGTTGTTCACACATTTTGTCAAGACAGGCCAGAGTCATTTGATGAATTTCCCCTATAGTGATAGCATTCATTGCTCTTACCGTAGCGAGAATACTTCTGTGGAGTTCTGGTTGTAATGCTTCCGGTAATGAGGCAATGTAGGTATGCCTGAGGTTGACATCATTATAACCATTAAGCAGATAATAACGTTGAGTCATGCGCTGATAGTGTTTCTCAATGTCTGATCTTTTTAAAGAACAGCAGCGCATATCAAAGAACTCTTGTCTTAACTGCTTGCTGTATAAAGATGCATCTCCGAGAAACTCAGCAAAGAGAGCGTTGATTGCTTGTAAGGGAGTCAGGTGGCAAAATTGGGCTTTCTGATATTCTCCAATGGAGGAAAACCAATCTTGCAATGTGCCAACGGTTCGAGAAATGAATTCTCTGAGTATAGTGTGGGAGTCAGCACCTTCCCGGAGCATTTGGACATCAAGCCAAGCTTTAAATTCTGCAAGGCGATCTCTCCACTTTGATGGGGGAACATCATCTAAGGTGAACCATGGGCACTGGCTGGGCACAGTGCATTGTGGAGCGCCTAGTAGTCCAAAATCTAGAATTGGTTCATCATCAGGGATCTCAACATGGGGGTCTTGAGGAGGCCCTGTAGGGCCTGTAGTGCCACTGGTAGAATCTGTGGTTGGTGAAGGACCTGTTTGGGAGGCTGTTGGCTGAGGATCAGCCATGAATAGTGTCGTGATATCCATTCGTCCGTCCTCACTGTCATCAGACGAGTCATCAGAAGAATCTTCTTCTGGTTCTGGCTCAGAGGGTATGGACACCATATGCTGAGGAGGAGGATCAGGATACATTTTGTCCTTCCCTTTATCAATTTTCCTTTTTGGTGGATGGGATTCTTCCGAGGAAGATGGACTCTTTAGCTCACATCTGGCAGGTGTTGGAGTAGGTTTGAACAAAGGAGACGGGTGGTATGTTGGAGGTGGTTCATATGAATAGTTAAAAGGTCCAAAAGGGGAGTAAGCAGGTTCAGGAGTAGGAAGAAAAGGATTAGGAGTTGTTTGAGCAGAGAAAGGGCTGAATGGGCTGTAAGAGACCGGAGCTTCTGTGGGCTTATGCAAGTCTGCCTCAACTTGGGCTAACTGTTTTTTCAGCCTTCTTATCTCCTGTTCCTTTTGGTTGAATTCTACACCAAATCTCCGTTGTTGGATCAAAGCCTTCAGATCTCTATCAAGCTGGGTAATTCTGCTTTGTAAGTCCTTGTACATGTTTTGGGCAAAAGCAGTGAAGGAGTCAATCTTTTGATCAACATGCTGAGTCCTGGTGAGGACCTAGTCAATCTTGGAATCAATACGCTGTAGTGCCTTATTCTGGACAGCAGCATTCTTGGTTTGCCAGTTTAAAACTTTTTCAGCTTGAGTGATCGGGGTTGTCTGGCCTTCACTATCAATCTTAGTTGAGTGAATGAAAGGTCTGGTGGAGATTTTGGTCTGCTGGTCGGTCTGTTGTGCTAATGGAGGAAAATCTGCTTCATAAGAGGTAGGTGAGAACATCATGCAAGGTTGCACCAAAGAAAGTGAAGTCGGAGGGGAAGAAACTGGTTTGAAAGGGGGTAGTTTCTTTCCTTCCTTTCTGATGATCTCAAGGGCAAGCTCATAGATGGGAAGAGGCTTCTTCTGCTTGGTTTCCTCATGGATATCAATCCATGGGCTACTATCTGGATAGTCTCTTCTGAGAACTTGTTGTGGCTTGCAAGAGGCTCTTCTTGTTTGTTTGGTGAGCTTTCTCTAATTTTTGTCAGACAGAGGATGGTCATATTCATTTTCTCAGTAATTGTCACGATAGTCACAATCTTCGTCGCATGCTCCAGAACCTGGGAGATCCCAAGGGCAGTGACCGTCTATTTTCTGAGGATAGATGTAATGATTGTCTGGTGTTACTGCTCCAATGGGATAATCATCTTGCTCCTTTTCTAATGGCTGGACCATCATGGTCTGGAATACAGGCAAGGACCTTGTAGAATGCCGTGGTGGCTGGAAGGAAGTTTGTACTGTTCCATCAGGATTCCGTCTGAAAGAAGATTCTGTGATCTGGATTGGCTGGGAGGTTGAATGAAGCCTTTCGTAATTGGTTAACCAATCCTTTGGGATGAGCTGTTCAAGCTCATTTCTAGGCAGTTGCCTAGGTATCTGAACAATTGTTGGGGTGGTCTCAGTATCAGCCAATACAAGCAGAGCATCATTGGAGACAGATGGCTGTGAAAGATCTACAGCATGATCCTGCAATCTATAGATAATTTGATGGTGTAAGGTGGCCATCATCGAAGAGGTCACCTGAGCGACGCCAGTGAGTTGAACCTGAACTTTAAGGGCAGTGCTAAGATGTGGATCTCTTAGCGAGAGATTATAGTTTGGGAAGAATGTCAGCACCACACTCCTAGCATGTAAGGTGGTGAGGCAGGTTCCTATAATTGCATGTTCATACTGCAAGAACCGTGTATCAAGGAGAGACACTCTAGCTGTAACTGGAAGCCCTCGTCTCCCATGTAGACTGAGGATAAGTCGAACAGCTCCAAAGTGAAGATGAGAAAACCCTTCTTGTCTCCATCTAGGAATGAGTTGAGGAGGGATTTCTAAAGTCACATATTGTTCAGCAGATGAACTCTGGAGAGAGCATTGATCCATTCTGGAGGCCTGAACATATTCTTTTGACAAAGATCTTCTAGATGAAATGAGAGATCTGATAGATCTGGTTAAAGATCTAGACCGTCTGTAGATGTTGTATGGACTGAGAAGAGGAAGAAGAGATTCTCCAACCTGAGCATCTTCAGGTAAAGTGGATATTTCTACGAGATTATCAATTCTGGAGGATAGTGTTCTTCGAAATGGTGAAGAGAAAGAAAGAGAAGAGGTGAGGTTAACAATCTCAGAGGGAGAAGGGGTTTGGAGATGAGTTTCAGAAACAGGGTTAGGTGTTTGGCAAGCCATATTTGGTACGTGGCGTTGTGGCCAGAGATTGCTTTACCTTCTAGGAAGGAATTAAGCAGTTATTGGTTTCCAGCCGATATACCAAGGTAAGAGAAGATGGCAGAAAACAGTGATACAAAGATTAAGAGAAAATACCAGAGTTGAAAAGGTTCTCCCCTACTCACCAGTGAAGTATGTATAATACAAACATAACCAGGCTCTGATACCAAGATAAGCCGGGAACCCTTACCACACATATAATGAACTCATGCTATGCCTCTTAAGAGAGTAAAAAAATTATTAAAGTAACCGGATGTTACTTAACATGGGGTCTAGACCCTTATTTAAGTAGTTTTCATCTACTCTTTTAATTTTATTTAACTTTTAGAGATTATATTTTTTCTATTATTTTTTTTAATAGTAAGATGTTATTTATATTAGCATTCATTTTTCTCTCTCATCCAATTCAACATAATCACTTTTTTTAATAAAAAAATCTAAATTCACCCATATGATAAATTTTTTTTGGATGCACATTTTAGTAAAAAGCCCCCTGCTGTTAGATATTAGAATCTTTTTATTATTATTATGGTAATTTCGTAATTCTCCCTGTTAATAAAGAACCGTGCTTACGAAATTTAATGTAATTAACGGAGAAGCCAGTTTGACACGATAACATAAAACTAATGACAAGTAGGGCTGTGCAGATTTTGATTCAAATCAAAAAATTGAATTGAATTGAGTCAATTTGATTTAATCGATTCGGTTTTAAAATTCAATCGGTTCGGTTCGATTTTACATTATAAAAATTTTGATTATTTCGATTCGGTTCGGTTCGGTTTTAAAAAGAAAAAAATTGATTAAACCGAACCGAATCAAATAGTAATTTAGATGTTCAAATCGAATCAAATTGAATCGAATTAATTTTTGAATTGATTTATTTTTATGAGAAATTTATAAATTATATTTAATTTTATATATATTAATTGTTTAATTTCATTTATTAACGGTTATTGGGTTCAAATCAAAGTCAAAATTAGGCCAAATAACTTGAAAATCAAGTATGAATTAAAAAATTAATCAAAAATCAAAACCGATCGGTTTAAACCGAACCGAAATAGAACGGTTCAATTCGATTCGATTTTTCACCTATTTTGGTTCGATTCGATTTCTAAAATATATAATTCAATTTTTATAATTTAATTCAATTCGGTTTGGTTCGGTTCTATTTGAACCGAATGCTCACCCCTAATGACAAGTAGAAAAACTGCTCATATACATAAACATATAATACAAGGAGAAGAAGTTGAGAGGACGAAAATGGCCTTTAAAGGAAAGCTAAAATTGTGTAAAATTGATGAATAAATGTGTGAAACTATTTGTCTCAATTATTTTGAATTAGTGTATTGTATATTATTATATATTAATAGTGACTAAAAGCTCAATTTTGCCCCTCAACTCTTTATTAATATCCAATTTTACCCATTTTTAAGAACTTGCTCAATTTAAGAACTATTTTTAACATTTTAATTTTAGTAAAAATAATTTAAATATTTTATTTAATTAAATAAAATTTTAATTTTTGTTAATAAAGAAGATTTTTTTTAATTAAATTATAATTTAGTCCTTAATGTTTAATAAAATCTATAGATTAATACTTTTATTCTTAAAATCCACTTATGTAGTTTTTAATATTTTAATAAATCTACAAAATAGCTTCTGATGGGGCAAAATAAAAAATTTATACAATTATAAAATTTTAATTTTACAAATTAAAAATTTATAAATTACATTTTAAATTTTTAACATAATTAATATAGTTAATTTTACAAAATTACTATTAATTATAAAATTAAGTATTTATTAAAATCTCAAGGAGTAAATAAATGAGTTTTAAAAATATATAGACAATACCTAGGTTTCACTAAAATTTAGAAATTACATTATAATTTATTCTATTTTAATTAAAGGCTTATTTGTGATTAATTAAAATTTTTAACGATTTTAAAGAAATTATTATTTTAATTTTATTAAAAAAATGTTTTTAATTATTATTTATTTATAATTAACAAAAATTTTAAAAGATTTTAAAGTAATTAATTTATATTTTAATTAATTAATATTAAAAAATTAAAAAAAATTACTCACGTACTGAATAGTATGCGGATCTCACTTAACGCAAAGGAGGGACAAATTTGATTTTAGATAAAAAAAATTTAAATAAATTAAGTTAAAAGATTAAAATTGAATAGAATTAGATATTAATAAAAAGTTCAAAGGAAAACTTAAAATTTGGGCCTGCTTACTGATATGTGCGTTGACAAAAAATAATAAAATATTCAAAGTTTCCACACTGATGGCTATATATATATATATATATATATATATTTTCAGGTTTGCAAATTTTCTACTCGAGTAATGGTGTGTCAAAATATCAACGAGAAATCCAGTCAAAGATGGACGGCCCCTTGAATGACAGGAAACTTTTTCTATTGTGGCTGCTGAGGAAAATTATATTTTAATCGGCTATACCAATTAAACTTTTGAATAAAAATTCTATTTTAAATATTATTAAAAAAATTATTTTATTATTTTAATAATTTTTAATTAATATATTTAAAAAATAATTTTTTTGACCGTAGTCTAGCAATGTCAAACAGATATTAAATAGCAGTCAGATTCCTAGATAATTAAAGGTGGCTAAAAATTCTCTCAGTAGTCATCAACGGAAAAATGATCAAACTACTACAGGGGGAGGCAGCTGGGCAATATTTGACCAGCTACGCATGGGCCTAATTTCCCCTCTCATTATATCATACAGATTTTCTCAGCATTCTATCAACTTGAACCTCTCAAAATGTTACTCGCATATGGAAATACTTTCAAGCTGCTTTCCCAGCAGAAAACGGAGAGAAGTCCCTCAGGTTATATCACATACGCACGAATCTTTCTTCTTTTTTGGTTTTGTGCATGCCTGGATTTGCTGAATTCTTCTTTTTCTGTAATTTTGTACTTATAAGGAGCATATGCGCATTCCAAGACACCAACGAAAAGAATAGTCCAACGAGTGGATTTAGTGAGTATCCGTTTTCAGTGCAATAATTAACAATTAAGATTAAGAATGTTAAGCATACTGAATAATTTGGGTGTAGCAGGGGGATGGCTCGATTGCAAAAATTAAAGACATGCTCCACAAGGTGGAGCTATCCGCTTCTCCCTATGATACTGCTTGGGTAGCTATGGTCCCAGCCGGAGATTCATCAAACCAGTCCCGTTTTCCGGAATGCTTAAATTGGATTTTGGAGAATCAGAATCCTGATGGGTCATGGGCTTTTCACCCAAGCGATCCCTTGCTAGTCAAGGACTCCCTTTCTTCCACATTAGCATGCATACTTGCTCTTCAAAAATGGAACGTTGGCCAACGACTCGTAAACAGAGGTAATCCTTTGCTTTAGTCTTCCATTTACCACTTACCAGTTGGCAAGTGCTACTGAATTTTGATTTTTAATTTTAATTTACTCTCTGCTAGGTCTCGACTTTATTGGATCCAATAAATGGGCGGCCACGGACAGTAAACAAAAGTGTCCAATCGGCTTCGATGTTATATTTCCTGGCATGATCGAACGGGCACAACACATGGGCTTGGCTCTTCCAATTAACACATATTCACTAGATGCAATGCTTAACAAGCGAGACTTGGAGATTCAGAGGTGAATTTCTTTTTCTCTTCTTGCATTTATGGTCTAAATTAGATTTGTTATTGTAAATTATAAGTTGCCATGTTATATGTGATTTGGGTTGTGTTATTGTTCCCTTGTTGTATTTTTTATAATAATCAGTGCTTTGAGAAGTGGCTTAGAAGGAAAGAACAAGTATCTCGCCTATGTTGCAGAGGGCTTCACTAAACCTGACGAGTGGAAGGATATAATGAAATATCAGAGGAGCAATGGGTCTCTGTTTAATTCCCCATCCACTACAGCAGCAGCTTTGCTTCACCTGAATGATGATAAATGCTTCATGTACTTGAATTCCCTTCTTCAAAGATACGAAAATGCAGGTATTGTTGAGTTGCTTTTCCTGGTGGGTCGTTGTGTACTCTGGTATTTGCATGA
Organism: Hevea brasiliensis; assembly: GCF_030052815.1. NCBI lineage: Eukaryota > Viridiplantae > Streptophyta > Magnoliopsida > Malpighiales > Euphorbiaceae > Hevea > Hevea brasiliensis. The sequence goes on along the minus strand of NC_079503.1, from coordinate 98,881,152 downwards.
TTAAAATCTAAATTGATGTTCTGTCCTGTTCTTTTTGCAGTTCCAACAATCTACCCTTTAGATATATATGCTCGCCTATGTACTGTTGATAAACTCGAGAGGCTGGGCATAGATCAATATTTCAGAAACGAGATTCAAACAATTCTGGATGAAATATACAGGTGATTCAGAAGCTGTTGAATACTTGCATTTTGATGAGTATCTACGTATTATGTCTAGCTGAATGTTATACACAAGTCTGACCTGGAACAGATGCTGGCTGCAAGGAGATGAGGAAATATTCTCAGACATTGCCTGTCTTGCCATGGGCTTTCGACTTCTAAGGATGAATGGATATGAAATTTCCTCTGGTACATAATAGTGCTTTTCAGTTTTGATAAAAAATAATGTAACTTCGAAATTTTATGACATTTTCAACTTGGGGAAATGGTACAGATGTATTCGCAGGACTTGATGAGCAAGAGCAGTTCTTCAATTCTGTCAGCGAACAGTACAAAGACACGAACACAATTCTTGAATTATACAAAGCTTCGCAGATGGCAATACTCCCAAGTGAACACATTCTTGAGAAAATATATGTGTGGACTAGCTCCTTTCTCAAACTGGCGATAGGAAAAGGTGCTGTTGGCGAGAAGCAATTGCACAAAGAGGTAAAAGAGATCTTAAGAAGCCATGCCAATTTGTTGCTAAAAAATATTCCCAGTGTCCTGACACGTTCCTGGGTCATTTTCAGGTTGAATATGCTCTCAAGTATCCTCATGCCAGTTTGGAAAGGCTTGAGAACAGGAAAAGCATAGAGTTGCAAGAAATAGACAATGTCCGACTTCTCAAAACATCTTACAGGTAAATTCATTTTGATTTTTGCTGAAGATGTTGCTAGAGATAATTTACCATATTTCGTCCCAAGAGTTTTATCTAGAGGCTGTTAACACTTTGGACATATTACAGTTGCTCCAATATCGACAACAAGTATTTGCTGGATTTGTCACTGAAGGATTTTAATGCCTGCCAATACATACACCAAAAAGAACTTAAGATCTTGGAAAGGTAAAGCTCCCGTTCAACCTTGTTTCTTTCGCAATAGAATGAATTTCGTTGAATTGGAAATTGATTATGGCCTTTCCAATTGGAAATCAGATGGGTCAAAGAATACAGGATGGATGAGCTTAAGTTTGCAAGACAGAAGATAACTTATGGGTTTTTCGCTGCTGCCTCAGTACTTTTCTCTCCCGAGCACTCGGATGCTAGAATTGCATGGGCTAAATTTACTGTTCTTGTAACTCTGATTGATGATCTATTCGATGTTGGCGGATCCGAAAAAGAGATACTAAACATGTTTGAATTGGTGAAAAAGTAACGTTCCCTTGCTTTTGGTTTATGATCATGAATTAATATCACATCTTCTATTTTAATTATTAACTTACCTGAATCATAAATGAGACAGGTGGGATAAACATTCAGAGGTGGGGTTCTGCTCGGAACAAATTGAGATTATTTTCTCTGCAGTTTATGATACAACCAACGAGTTTGCAGTCAAGGCTGGCATAGAACAAGGAAGAAGCGTCAAAGATCACTTAATTGAGATAGTACGTAGGAATTCAGTAGCTATGAGCTTATTGGAAAAAACTTGCTTAGAACTAATTCATCAAATTTTTCAAAAGGATAACAAATTCTAAATTCTCTGTTGCTTTTCTTGGCAGTGGCTCATATTACTGGAGACCATGTGGAGAGAGTTCGAGTGGGCAAGAGGTGAATCGGTGCCCTCAGTGGATGATTATATGTCGAGTGCATACGTGAGCGTCGCCTTGGGACCTGTAGTTCTCGTACCTCTTTATTTTCTTGGGTGCAAATTGTCAGAGGAAGCAGTAAAGAGCAAGGAATATGACGATCTATTTAGGCATATGAGCATAATTTCAAGGCTCTTGAATGATCTCACGACCGTCAAGGTAAGAGTTTTCCATTTCTTACTTAGGAATAGGCTACATATTGGTTTTAGAAACTAAACTAGTATATATATTTTGCAGAGAGAAAGCGAACAAGGAAAACTCAACAGCTTGGCATTACGCGTGATTCATGGCGATGGCAGTGTTTCTGAGGAAGAGGCCATAAGTGAGACCAAGAGACTAATCGAGAGCCATAGAAGAGAGTTGCTGCGGATGGTGGTCCAAACAGAGGGGAGTGTCGTTCCCAAAGTTTGCAAAGATCTGTTCTGGAAAACAAGCAAGATTGTTCACCTCTTCTACATGGGTAAAGATGGATTCTCGTCACCGCATGAGATGATCGGCGCTATAAATACAGTCATTAACAAACCAATTCTTCTACCTCCATACTCTCCTTGATGAAAACAAAGATGTTTGATTCATAATTACTTGTTTCCTTGATTTATTCATATACATCTTCCGGCAATATGCAAATTTCCTCTTTATTTTTTGGTGAAATTACAAAAAGCATCATTCCTCACAGTTCTTTATCATTAAACATGGCCAGAATCTCCACTCTTCCTGTTGAAGTTTTGCTATCAAAACGTGTCCAAGAAATGGTCCTCAATGGTGAAGAACCACAACCACCTTATATATGTAGAGATGATTACACATAAGGAGATGCTTTTGTTCGGCCATCTCTGCTTCCTGTTACAAACCTTAGCCTCCTATCTTCTTTGGAACCTTCAACTGAACAAAAAGAACTGCAGAACTTAGTTCAGCTCTTCGTTTATGGGATTGCATTCAGGTCTAAACTATATATATATACGTATGTTCCATGCCAAAATAAGTCAATTTCTTTGAGAATTAACAGATTTGTGAGTCATAGAATTTCAAAATCATTTCTAGATAAGATTCTATAAGTGGCAAAGGATTCTTTGAACAGCCAATGGAAGAGAAGAAAAAGCATATTAAAAGAGTTGAAGAGTTTGAAGGGTATGGAGCAGACCATGTCCCTAACCCTTCTTTTTTTTTAAAAAAAAAATATATATATATTTATGCCAACTAAAGGAAAATTTAGCAAAATGGATATATTAGACAATGCTGAATCTGATTAATTTGTTGCAAAGTAGAATCATGACAACATGTTATCGCAAGACTTTTATGTTCATTCCTTCTTATAGACCAATGTTGGGTACTATGGACTCCACAAGTTCTTCTTCACAAAATCCAAGATTTCCTACTTGTTAAGTTCCCAATTTTTGAATGTTTACAGGCTTCGTAATCAAATATCACTTTGTTCATTTTTAATATGCATGCAATTTATTCACAATTATGCAAAGAAATCTTAGAAGAATACACTATGAACATGAAAATGTTAACAGAGCTTGTTTCAAAAGCCATGGCAAAGACGCTTAATTTAGAGGAAAATTGCTTCCTGACTAGGAGAGGGAAGGCCACAATTGCCTTAGATTTGGTAACGCTTCCTCTCGTTCCATATCAATAAACGGTTCCTGTTGACGATAACAAACTAAGAGCACTTGAAATCAGTTGCATGGAACCAGAGGTTATAGATTTTAACACTGTGTCTGAAATCTCCAAAGAGAAGGATCTCTTGCAGCAACTACAAGAACCTCCTACCAACAGTTCTTTTTTTTCTTTTTTAATTTTATTTTAATTGTGACTCATTTTTGTGATTAAAAATTATTTTTAATTAAATATTTAATGACACTTCAGTCATTTTTAATGGTATTAATGGAAATGTCTTCATTTGATAACGATATCAAAGCGTAGGTTTTTTTTTGTCATAAAGTTAATTTCATATCCTAACTTAAAAAAGATGTGAATTCTCAGGCCACTTTTTTTTTTTTTTTTTATAATTTCCTTTTACTTCGCTTAAAAAATTAATACATCATCACCTTTTTTTTTATCTTTATTTTTATATTTTTTATATAAAAAATTAACTTATCATTTTAAATATCAACTTTTTATTTAAATATTTTTAAATTTTAACTACTAAAATTTTATCTAATATAAAAAAAATTAAAATTATTTTTACAATTTTAAAATTCCTAAATTTATAATTTCAAAAAATTATTACTCTTTTCACATGCACACACATATATATATAATTAAAATTTTCGGTTAGATTAGACTAATTTTAAAATAATAAAAAAATTTATTAATAAACTTTTTTTATTAGCATTTAAAATAAAATTATAATTAATTAAAAAAATTATGTTGAGAAAAATGTTAAATATGGTCATAAAAAATAAAAAATACATATATTAAATTATATTATTAAAATAAAATAATAAACAATTTACGCAATACGCAGAATATGATTATTTTATTTTTATAAGAATATCTAATTTAAAGAGGCCTTCGTATTTTAATTATATGATTAACTATGAGTTTGAATTTAAGATAAATTTTAAAGAATGTGCGTTACTTCAAATTTTTTCTTTTTATCTTTCGTAAATGGTAAGGGGAAAAAAATTATGTAAAAGAAAAAAGTCATTTTAGAGTTTTATCAACAATTTAGGAAGGGATTCAATATTTTTTTGAATCTTTAGGTAAGGAATTCTTAAAAAAAAAAAAAAAAAGAATTTGAAAAGAAGGCGTAAAATATTCGAAAAGTGTAAGATGAATTTATTTGACATGATTAATTATTGCTAAAAACTTAAAATTAACTAATTAATTAATTAGGCTTTCAATCTTATAAGCCCCTTGAACTTGTTATATTATTTAAATATGAGGCTCTTGACACTTCCCCTCCAGTGAGGGAATGTTTGACATTTGAAACTTTGAAATTCTCCCTCTGAAACTTTGAATTTTGACGCAACAACACTATACTATTTTGAGAACATTTAAATTTGAATTGAGCCTCTGATACCATACTATGTAAATAATTTGAGAGAGAAAAATGTGATTCTTAATTGAACTAATGACTGTTCTCAGCTTATGCAGGGAACAATTACAACTGAAGTGCTAACTGTCATCTAACTAACATAGCTGAAACTAATTAATTAATTTTAAACTAGTTAACTAGAAATAAATTACCTCAACTAAGCTAAACTTTATTCAACTAACAGCTCCGCTACAATTCTTTAGCTCTTCTTTAGCTCTTCTTTAGCTTGCTTAGGTTGATAGATAGATCGATTAAATATGAACGAAGAGTTTGAATCTTTATATACCCCACAGTAATAAATTTTTTGTTATCACAAAATATATTAAATTGCAGATCTTTTGATTAAAATAAATTTTTTGTTATCACAAAATATATTAAATTGCAGATCTTTTGATTAAAATAAAATTTGAAACTCTCATAAAAAAAAATAATAATAAAATTTGATATGAGTGGATGTTAATCATTTGAAAAATAAACAATCTCATTCTATAGGAAATCTCTTATAAGATTAATTTGGATCGACACTTATTCATTATGTAATTAAAGAGATTATATGTAAAGCAATTATATATATATATATTCAATGGAAACACAATGGATAGTAGATAACTGATAGGCTATAGTGTGAATAAATATCTCTCTTTTAACTATAAAGATGAATAATTTTACAATAACTAAATGAGATACTCAGACTCAAAACCTTCTCATTCCCTCTACCTCCCTAATTGGCGCAATTAAGTATAATTTGATATCAACCCCTCAAAATTTAGTAATATTTGTAAGATTTTTAGCCGGTATTTAATATTATTGTATGGGTTAAAATCAATTTATTTGATGTGATTCGATATTAATTGATATTTATTTTAGTAAAAACAAATAATTATCGTACATAGGTTACTTAATTGACATACTAAATTAAATCTTAAAATATATATATTTATATATATACTGTCTATAGTCATGAGGTTAGATACATTCCCTTTAATAAAGTTTGACATATTAAAGTTATCTCAAGAATGCCTTTATTAGTAAAATTTTGTGCGTGAATCAAGAAGTGTCAAAAAGAAAAATATTCTTCTCAATTATTGGTATAACTTAATCAAATTTCACACTAGATATGTGTGAAATTAGTTTGTTTAAAATCTATTGTTAAAGAGTGATAATTGAAGTTTATGTTTATAATTCAATATTGTTATTATCTACTGAGAATTATTTTGCATTGGTAACTCCATTAACAACCACTAACTAATTTTTTTTAGATTACATCCATTATTTTAAATTTTACCTGATAAAAGGAATTCACAGCTTGATGCTAAATGTTACCCACCAGTTGATGGCTTTCTCAAGTGCAATATTGATGCGGCAATGAACAAAGACACAGGCAAGGCTAGTTTCCGCTGGCTTCTTGGAGACTCTCGTTATTGCTTTCTGGGTGGGGCAATGAAATCTCAAGCAGGATTGAAGCATGCTCAAATGGCTAAGGCTTTAAGGGCGAGAGAAGCTTTGAGTTGGCTTAATTTATATGGTTAGTAGAGAGTGGCTCTTGAAACTAATTCATTGTCTCTAGTGATAATAAATTAATAATAATTTTATTAATTAATAATTATCTATTAACTTAAAAAAAAAAAAAAGAAAGAGATTGAAGGGAAAAAATTTGGTAAAATGATAATTTACACACCCACTGAATGCAAATTACTCCACCTATTTGGCTAGAGCTTTTAAAAAAATTTTATAGTAGTTTACAAAAATTGAAAAAATTCAAACGTTTAGTCAATATTAAAATTGCATTAAATTTCTTCTATTATTCTTTGGCTCTTAGATTTCCTCCTTTTATGAAATTTTTAATACATAAATATAAATATTCAATATGCGCAAAGCATATAAATATAGTACAATTTCTTACTTTTACAATGAAAATTTTGTTGTTACATTTCCCCACTCAAGATCAGTCCAGATGAACAATAAATTTGACCGATTGTTTTCCTCGCTTGCCAGAACTTCTCATATACGCCAATTATAAGCCAAAAAAAAAAAAAAAATTACTCTTCATCATTTCATTTTCTTTGATTGAGTTTTTGATTTTCCAATCTTCACATATAGAAGAATCCCCCCTAAAATGGACAACCTTGGTGCCCATCCTCGTTGTTGTGCACGACAAAACATCAAGAAAGTGTTTGCAAAGTAGGAATTAAGACCCATTAGGACATGCCAGAAAGCATGTCCCAGTGGGTTGATGGGCCAATTTGATATCTTCTTGCAGAAAAAACGATTAAAAAGCCAACACAAACTACCAATAAGAAGGGTAGCCACATACAGTTTTGCAAGCAGCTTGGCAGAAGCATCTTGTGTGTTCGGGGGATGCAAAGGAAGCAGAGGATCACATAGCGCACCTTGGAGCCTATTTCAAAATGTACCACTGGATGGAACAATAGCAAAAACAGCACCATACATGAATAGGAGAGTGGGCATCTTGCTACGATAGTACCAATCTGGTGAATAGAGGATGTAAATGTAAGAGCATCTCCCATACCATGGGGGTCTCATCACTCTGCTGTTGCCTGGAAATAAGTTCCAAACATCATAACCATGGATGAATCTCATATATATATGTGTGTGTGTGTGTGTCTGTAAGTTCAGTATCTGAGGAACTGCCAATTGTTTGTTTTCAAGTCAAGCTTCGAAATCTTACCTCTTTTCTTGCTGGCATAACATAGAATAAGAGCAAGCTAGGTTTCTTTTTTCTTCTTTTCCAAGGAGAAAGAGGGCAATGTCAATTATGACCCCAAGTCAAAATGATATAAACATATGCACAAGAACATATTTGCAGTGTATTGAGTTTGGTAGCAAGCTGGGTGTAGAATAGGATGCATCCTGAAGGTTAGACATTATATTCAATGCAGCTGTCTCTAGTTCATATTTTAGTATCATAAGAAACTGATGATGACAACAACTAGTTTACAATAAGATTCTCATTTCTCAAAAGACTAAAAAATGATATTCGTGCTATGCTGTCAAGGCTTCAATGAAAATGCAGGACAACAAAAAGTGAATAAAAAAGAGTATTGCTCAGTTGATAAGTGCATAAAATATCTAGTACGAAAGAGTTATCTTCTGATTTTTCTTTATCTAATGCTAATTTGCATTCTACCAACAACACAAGCTGTTATAATTTTTGCAGAACACCAATAAGTAATAGTTTGCATAACAACTCAGTAATGTACAAGATCATCCAATAAGAAAGTTACATTGCAATGTGGCATGAAAAAACATGCTTCCAAAAGCAAGTATCATATTAGATATGTGAAGAACACTAAATTTCTTCTCAAAATGTTGCCTTGACGCATTTATAAGACCAACGAGAGCCAAAAGAATGCATGGTATATTGGATATTGTGTTGTAAAATTCTTCAATATAAGGGAATAAGTGTAATTCTTCTCGCAGCACTCAGTAGCGGATGAAACAGGACCCAGAAACTAGATATTCCATCAGCCATCCTACCCTATGTATGCCCAAACTTTGAATATAATCAACCAAAACTGTTTTGTTGGGATGTTGCAGGGGTTCCAGAACCAATAAAAGGCAAACCTCCAGAGACAACCAGAGATTTCAGGAACCCAAAAATCTATCAGAAAGAAAAATCAAAAGGAAACTTGACCCAAAAAAAAAAAAAAAAAGATATCACGAACACATTACATGCAGTTGCTTCAAAAGAGAGTTTGTTAGACCACCCCCAACCCCCAACACACGCACGCACGCTCACACAACTTGGAATATCCTCTTCTATGAGTTAGGTGAAGATCAAAACCAACAGAAAGAGGAATTTAAACAACAATAACTACTGTTTCAGACAATCACAAGCTATGCCTTTATAAATTAAGGCTTCTTCTATATTTGTTTACTGAAACTGTCAGCAATCAATAGGCAAAATATTTAGCATTTATCACATAGAAATGTTTAAGAAAAGGAAATAAATCATTTAGATTAAAATTTTGTCCTGAGTCTGAAATTTGCAAAATAAAACAGGCACTTGGAAGGACAATGTAGTCACCGATAGACGCAGACTGCTGGAAGCTCAAAGCAGAATGCCTGGAAGGTGACCCTCATAATGTTGATGTAAGAGAAGGGTCTCTTAAAAAGGCAAAATCCTATGCCATTTCCCTCTTCTCTCCCTTCTCACCAGTAAATAATTAAAAAAAATGTGAGAACCTCAGTAAGCAGATATGTCAACAATTATCTCAAAGAAATCTCATACAACAACCAGCCAGTGAGCTTCTCAGCCATAATTAATATAGCTATAGCCACTTTGGCAATTCAAAATGAAGGCTACTGATTCCCATGCTATCCCTTGGTACATGTAGCCATCAGATCAAACAATACAGAAAAATATGGGCTCAAAGAAAGAAGCACCGACGTGCAATTGAATACGAAGAGTTCTTTGCCCCTCCTAAACATCACACACACACAACACACATATAAGAAGCAACGGTCTCCAAAAGCCCTACCTGCCAGTTTATATATCATCTTGGCTGTGAAAAGCCAAGTGTGCTGTGCTTAGTCGCACATCTTAAGATATGAAAAAAAATATTACTTAAATTCTCTTTTGAAGTCCATGAACTTTGGCATAACATTCAAATCCACCAGCCATGAATTCATTTGTGAATAAAAATTGAGGCCAACTTCAATTTTATGGTAAATTAGTGTAAAATTTCTCATTTGTTGTCTTAATTGTGCTAAATCTCTTAAAAGATAAAAAATAATAAGAATAAGCAAAATTCTTCTTGCAACACTCAGCAGTGGATGTAACAGGACCCCAGAAACTTGATATTCCATCAGCCATCCTACTCTACAGGTGCCCAAACTTTGAATATAATCAATCAAATCTCTTTTGTTACGATTTGGCAGGGTTCATGAACCAATAAAATACAAACCTACAGAGACAACCAGAGCTTTCAAGAACCCAAAAATCTATCAAATAGAAACATTGAGAGGAAACTTTACCAAACCAAAAAAAAATGAGATCACAATCAACAAATTGCATTAATTCATATGCCTAGCAAGAAAGAAGCATAACACATTAAATGCAGTTGCTTCAAAAGGGAGTTCGTTAGACCACACAAACACACACACACACACACACAAATATCTTTGAATATCCTCTTCTATATGACAGAAAGAGGAATTTAAACCAGAGTAACTATTGTTTCAGACAGTCTCAAGCTATGCCTTTAAAAATTAAGGCTTCTTATATAGATGACTATGGCAACTGTCGGCAATTAATCAGCAAAATCCTTAGCATTATCCCTATAGAAATGTTTAAGAAAAAAGGAAACAAATAATTGAGATTAAAATTATGTCCTAAATCTGAAAATTGCAAAATAAAATCGAAACTTGGAAGGATAATGTAGTCACCAATAGACATAGACTGCTAGGAGGTTAAAGCAAAATGCCTGGAAGGCGCCAACATAATGTTGATGTAAGAGAAGGGTCACCTAAAACGGCTAAATCCTATGCCGTTTCTCTCATCTTGCCCTTCTCATCAGCAAATAATTAAAAAAAAAATGTGAGAAGCTCAGTAAGCAGACATGTTGATGGAGATCTCAAAAAACTCTCATATAACAACTGGCCAGTTAAATTCTCAGCCGTAATTTAGCATAGCTAAGCTGCTTTGGCAATTCAAGATGAAGGCTACAGATTCCCATGCCTTCCCTTGGTACATGTAGTCATGATATTAAGCAATACAGAAAATATGGGCTCAGGGAAAGAAGAATAAACATGCAAAATGAATACAGTGAGTTCTGTGCCCCTTCTAAACATCACACGTATGGTGACTGTCTCCAAAAGCCCTAACTGATGGTTTATATATCATCTTCACTGGGAAAAGTCAAGTGAGGAAGGATTGACCCCATCTCAGCCGCACATCTTAGGATATGAAAAAATATTAGTTAAATTCGTTTTTGAGTCCAAGAACTTAGGCAAAAAAAATTCAAATCCACCTGTGAATTTGTTTGCAAATACCAATTGAGGCCAATGTCACTTTTATGGTAAATTAGTGTAAATCTTACTTTTTGTCTTAATTGAGCTAAATCTCTTAAAAAATAAATAAATAAATAATAATAATAATAATAATAATAATAATAATAATAATAATAATAAGAATAAGAATAAGAATAAGAATAAGAATAACCATACTTCTTCAGGAACACAAAAATCTATCAGATAGAATCAAGAGGAAACTTGACCAAACAAAAAAAAGAAAATGAGATCACAATCAACAAATTGCATTAATTCATATGCATAGCAAGAAAGTGGCAAAACACATATTAAATGCAGTTGCTTCAAAATAGAGTTTGTTAAACCATACAAAAACACATGCACACACACACACACACACACACATATATATATCTTGGAATATCCACTTTTAGAAGAGCTAGGTGAAGATCAAAGCCAACAGAAAAAGGAATTTAAACCACATTAACTATTGTTTCAGACAGTCACAAGCTATGCCTTTAGAAATTAAGGATTCTTATACATTTGACTACTGCAACCATCAGCAATTAATAGGCAAAATCCCTAGCATTTATCATGTAGAAATGTTTAAGAAAAAGGAACAAATCATTGAGATAAAAGTATGTCCTGAATCTGAAAATTGCAAAATAAAACAGAAACGTGGAAGGATAATGTAGTCACCAATAGACGCAGACTGGTAGGAGGTCAAAGCAGAATGCCTGGAAGGTGACGCTTATAATGTTGATGTAAGATTAGGGTCTCTTGAAAAGGTTAATCCTATGCCATTTCCATCTTCTCACTGTTCCCATCTATGTAGCACGGAAACGGAAACGCGGACACGGGGAAACGCGGAAACGGACACGGGGAAACGGCATTTTCAAAAATATAGGAAACGGAAACGTGGGGGAAACGCGTAAATATAAAAAATATAGGGATATATTTATAAATAAATATATATATATATATATATATATATATATATATATATATATATGAATTTAAAAGTCCTAATTATAACAAATTTAAATATTAAAAAAAGAAAAAAAATAATAAAATTAATTATTTGATTAATTAATTAGATTATTTATATATTTATAATTATAAATAAATAAAATAATAAATATATAGAATAATAAAATTAATATTAAAATATTAAAAATAAAGGTTTAAAGTTTTGATAAAGTGAAAATTGAATAAAAAAAATAATAATGATTAAAAAAAATTTTCAAATAGGAAATAATGTATTAGTCACCCATCACGGAACTGCTAGACTCTAGAGTGCTGTCAAAACATTTTAGCCCATCTCTGCCACATTGGACCCCAGAACACGTTGAATGCATGGCGGCAAGAAAAAATTGCAGATATATATATCTTGAATATCCACTTTTAGAAGAGCTAGGTGAAGATCAAAGCCAACAGAAAAAGGAATTTAAACCACATTAACTATTGTTTCAGACAGTCACAAGCTATGCCTTTAGAAATTAAGGATTCTTATACATTTGACTACTGCAACCATCAGCAATTAATAGGCAAAATCCCTAGCATTTATCATGAAGAAATGTTTAAGAAAAAGGAACAAATCATTGAGATAAAAGTATGTCCTGAATCTGAAAATTGCAAAATAAAACAGAAACGTGGAAGGATAATGTAGTCACCAATAGACGCAGACTGGTAGGAGGTCAAAGCAGAATGCCTGGAAGGTGACGCTTATAATGTTGATGTAAGATTAGGGTCTCTTGAAAAGGTTAATCCTATGCCATTTCCATCTTCTCACTCTTCCCATCAGCTAATAATTAAAAAAAAAAAAAAATGTGAGAAGCTCGGTAAGCAGATATGTCGACAGAGATCTCAAAGAAATCTCATACAACCACCGGCCAGTTAGCTTCTTAGACATAATTAGTATAGCTACAGCCGCTTTGACAATTCAAGATGAAGGCTACTGATTCCCTTGCCTTCCCTTGGTACATGTAGCCATCAGATCTAAAAAGACAGAAAATATGGGCTCAGAGAATGAAGAATCGAAGTGCAAACTAAATACAAAGTGTTATTTGCCCCTCCTAAACATCACACATATATGAGAAGCAATGGTCTTCAAAAGCACTGGCTGATTGTTTATATATCATCTTGGCTAGGAAAAGTCGAGTGTGTAAGGATTGATCTCATCTCAGCCACACATCTAAGGACATGAAAAAATATTAGTTAAATTCATTTTTAAAGTTGATGAACTTTGGCATAAAAACTAGTGAATTTGTTTGTGAATACAATTAATGCCAATTTCAATTTTATGGTAAATTAGTGCAAATTTCTTACCTTTAGTCTCAAATGAGCTAAATCTCTTTAAAAATAAAAAATAATAACAATAAGAATAATTCTTCTTGCAACACTCATTAGTGGATCTAAGAGGACCTCAGAAACTTGAGGTTCCATCAGTCACCCTACTCTATGACTCTATGTATGCCTAAACTTTTAACATAATCAACTAAATCTCTTTTGTCAGGATGTTATAGGGATTCATTGAGGGCATATATATATATATAAAATAACCTTTTCTATAAGAGTTAGGTGAAGATCAAAACCAGTAGAACGAGGAATTTAAAGCACAATAACTATTGTTTCGGACAGTCTCTAGCTATACCTTTAAAAACTAAGGCTTCTAATATATTTGACTACTACAACTGTCAGTAATTAATACGCAAAATCCTTAGCATTTATCCCATATAAATGTTTAAGAGAAGGGAACAAATCATTGAGATTAAAATTATGTCCTAAATCTCAAAATTGCCAAATTATATCTTGGAAGGATAATGTAGTCAACAATAGATGCAGATTGCTGGGAGGTCAAAGCAGAATGCCTGGAAGGTGACCTTATAATGTTGATGTAAGAGAGAGGTCTCTTAGAAATGCTAAATCCTATGCCATTTCCCTCTTCTCTCCCTTCTCATCAGCAAATGATTTTTTTAAAAAGAAAAAAGGAAAAAATGTGAGAAGGTCGGTAAGTAGATATGTCATTGGAGTTCTCAAAGAAATATCACACAACAACCGGCCAGTTAACTTGTCAACCATAATTAGTAGAGCTACAGCTGCTTTGGCAATTCAAGATGAAGGCTAGTGATTCCTATGCCTTCACTTGGTACAAATACACATCAGATCAAACAATAGAAAATGGGCCAAACAAGAAGAATCGACGTGCAAATTGAATACGAAGAGTTGTCTGCCCCTCCTAAACATCACACATATAATGAGAAGCGATGGTCTCCAAATACCCTAGCTGCTGGTTTATATATCATCTTGGCTGGGAAAAGTCGAGTATACAAGGATTGATCTCATCTCAGCCACACATCTTAGGTTATGAAAAATTATTAGTTAAATTCGTTTTTTAAGTCAATGAACTTCAGCAAAAACTCTTAATGGTAAATTAGTGTAAATTAAAATTTTATGGTAAATTAGTGTAAATTTCTTACTTCTGTCTTAAACTCTTAATTGAGTTAAATCTCTTAAAAACAAAACAGTAAAAGGAATAAGCATAATTCTTCTGGCAACACTCTGTAGTGGATGTAACAGGACCCCAGAAACTTGATATTCCACCAGCCATCCTCCTCTATGTATACCCAAACTTTGAATATATTCAACCAAATCTATATTGTTAGGATCATAGGATGTTACAGGGGTTCATGAACCAACAAAAGATAAATCTACAGAGACAACCAGAGCTTTCAGGAACCCAAAAATCTATCAAAAAGAAACATCGAGAGCAAACTTGACCAAAAAAAGAAAGAGAAAAAAAAAAGGAGATAACGATCAACAAATTGCATTAATTCATATACCTAGCAAGAAAGAAGCTAAACACATTAATTGTCAAAACACACACATATATATCTTTGATTAACCTCTTTTATATGAGATAGTTGAAGATCAAAACCAACAGAGAGGAATTTAAACCACAGTAACTATTGTTTCAAGAATGTCTAGTAAGAGAGCAGAGAATTTGTGAAATCTTCATTTTCCTAAAAGACTTATATCAGGTTGACATATGAGAAACATGTCCCAGAAATGACATTTGGAATACAGCAACAGGTATAAATGATATACATTGCATGTGCAATGTATCAACCTCATCCATCTGGGGATCAAATTTTAGGAGTTCCAGTAGATCTTAAGACTTGATGCTGTTCAAAGACTAAATTTCAGAACGGCATCAACACTAAATTTCATATGCTGTTTAGAAAAAAATATCTAACTAAGATTAACTTTGCACACTTGCATGTCTGAACTAAATTATCAGCTTCATTTAGCTTGTAAACTTGTATCCTTTCAAAACATATAATAAATCTCAAAGAGATGTACATACTAATAGCAATAGGCAGTTAGGCAAACTTATCAGGTATAGTCCTTTTGTAAGGAAAGGAAACACGTTTAAGCAGCTGGAAACAGCTTTTCACTAATTGAATAAACCCACAAGGCATAAGAAATGACAAGCAACATTGCTACATTTGAAATCGATTCTACGACCAAGAAAATAAAAGCCATCAAGAGTCTCATATCCTCCATATAAATCCAAAATTCAATAATCAGACCATGTATCACTAAATTTTATGAAATTGCTAACAAGATCCAATCTCAATCCTTTCGAAACCCCACCCTCACCACAGTAAATTTACACAGATTGGAAAAACTGCGGCTCAAGAAAATAGAGTCAAACAAACAAAAAGAGAAGACATTTAAATCGTACATAAAATAAACGAACCTTTCATTAATGGAAGCCTAGCAGTATCTCTCCCACGGGTAGAAGAGGGTTACCAGACGAGAATCTCTTTTCTGCATTTCGACGCAGAAAGAGACCGCTTATGTTTTCATTTTTTATTATATATCATTTTTCATGTAGGTCAATTGGGCTTTGGGCGAGAGAAGTGTGAATGGAATGCAAAGCAGGCAAAGCCATAATGCGTGCCGATTGGCTTCGGAAATGGCTGAGCTCACTCTTTTTTCATCTCCAACATGGGCCCATCTAAGAAGTTTAGCCCATAAAATGTATTTTTGGATCCTCAGTTAAAGGAAAAAAGGATTCAATGTATTTGGACAGAAGTAGAAAAGATGCATTGAACCTGGTCACCAATAATGCCATATGGATATTGGGACACCTACATCTTCAATTTTCCACGTCCAGGAATGTGACATATCGGAATGTTAAAATGGCTATTGATTGGTATATGCTTTATGGCATTTCCTGGAAACTCGGATCCAACAAGCCTGTAGTCTAGGGGCGGCCAGGGGCCTGCTCAGGGTTTGAACCGGACCGATTTGGGTGAAATTTAAAACCTAATTGAGTTGATGGTTTTAGATCTAAACCGGAACTTCAACCAGTTATAGAAGGCCAATTAGGGACCTCTTTTGAGGAATTGAAATAGGAATTAATGGTTTGAAGAATTGATTCAATTCGGTTAAAACCAATTTTAATTTTTAATAAATGACATCTTTAATGAGCGTCACATAAATAAAATTGAGCCGATTTGAAATCGAAGCCATCAAAACCACTATTGAACGGGATTTATCTGATTCAAGTTCAGCTCTCCCCGAGCACTGAACCATCAATTCCAACCTAAAGCCAATCCATGGGCAGGCCTGCTATAGTCCAGACACGCCCTCCTGCTGCTTAAACTCAAACTTACGCGCATAAAGGCTGAAGATCCTTTTTTTTTTATTATTATTATTATTTATAAAATTTAATAAATCACACTAACCTCTTATTTACTTTTCAAATAAATTTCACTCATTAAGAAAAATATAACAAATTTTTATAATTTTATAAATATTAAAACAAAATATTTTGTATTACAAATAAATATATTTAAATATGTATAAAATATTAATAAATTAATTATTAGACATATGTACGTGTATATTTATTCATAAAATAATGAGTCTAAAACGTTGGGTAAGTAAAGGAAAATAAAAAATCCTAAATTCAATGAGAGAGAGAGAGAGAGAGAGAGAGAGAGAGAAATGGCAGCCAAATTAATTAAAGTCCCTTGATTTATCTTTCTTTCTAATCAAGTCAATTAGTAGTAATCAATTCAGAATAAATCCTATTACATATTACACCGTAGTGAACCTGGACTTCATGTCATCCATATTCAGTAAAGAGAAGCGAAATCAAGTCTATATGCATGCTCATCTCACTGCCACGGGCCACTCTCTTCCACCTGCCTTATATATATGTATATAGCTTTAATTTACACATAATTTCGCCATATTTGTGTCATAATCAGACTCTTTCTTTCTATACATGTAAACCTGGAACCTCATCTTCTTTAAATTCAATCTCATTCTTTTGCAATATACCATGGCAAAGCGCCCTATGAGGTTCAACAACACGCGTGCTGCTTTCGACGAGGCCGCTCAGATGAGGCTTTGTGAGAGCAGCGGCAGCGAGCACTACTCGCCTGACAATTCTGCTGACCTTTCTGAGCTTGTCAATTCTTTTATCGAAAGGGACTATCGAATTCAAGGAGACAATGCAAAAGATCATGATCTGGAACATGATTCCAAACTCGAACAATTGGAGAGTTTCTGCTCTGATTCTGAGGACAAGAATATCTTGGAGAATTTGCTTAATGACAATGATGACGACGATGCCAAAAGAAAGATTCGCGCCGAGACACAACTTGCATGTGGGATTGTAGGGGAAAGGTCTTCGCATGGCTTCAAGCGCAGATTGATGTCTCGTTTACGAGAACAAGGCTTTGATGCTGGTTAGTGCTTTATAAATTTACCTTTTGCCTTTTGTTTCCTAAAAAAAAAATAAAAATAAAAAAATAAATTTAACTTTTGCCTACTCTCAATTTTTGCCTTTCGCATAATATATATTTGGTCCAAATTTTATATGAATGCATATGCTTGGGTATAGGTCTTTGCAAATCCCGGTGGGAGAAATTTGGAAGGCACCCACCTGGAGAATACGAGTATGTAGATGTGAATATTGATGGGAATCGCTTCGTTGTTGAAGTGTTTCTAGCGGGAGAATTCGAAATTGCTCGTCCCACCACCGGTTACGCCGCACTCCTTGATGCTTTTCCACTAGTATTCATTGGCAAGCCTGAGGAGCTCAAGCAGGTTGTGAGATTAATGTGCAGTGCAATAAGACGGTCGATGAAAGAGATGGACTTGCATGTCCCACCATGGAGGAGAAATGGGTACATACAGGCCAAATGGTTTGGTCCCTATAAGCGGACAATCAATGAAATTCCGGTTTCAAAGAGACTGGAACCCAGCGACTCTTTTGCTGCAAAACGGTCAGTTGGGTTTGAGGCTTACCCAGTTAAGGCTTACCATTGCAGTGATGATTTTGCTAGAGATAAGATGGGCTTCAAAGTTGGCTATTTGACTGCTGCATTCAATGGCAGTGGTTGATGCCATAGTCTCATTGCAGGCCAAATTTTGGCTGCTGCGGCTGAACTTGTGTATAGGAAAAATTAGTGTCATACATTGTTTTAATAGGTAATTTTCAGATGGTTATTTATTAGATTTTATTTTATTCCCCATTTTAAGTGAGTAGCGCTGGGAGTTTGAAAGTAATTGGATTGTAATTATGCTTTTGCCCGGAAGAGCTATCATATAATCTGGCTATTGAATCCGATGATACCAGCAGTTAGCAGATGTGTTGAGAGGAATGAACAGGTGAGGTGAATGTCAATTCCTATTCAATAAGGAGAAAATCATCAGTAAGTGAATTATGTAAAAAATGTAAACCTTAATTCATCTGTTCCCAAAGATTTGATTTGTCAATGGCCTTTGGCCCCAACATAAATCAGTTTATCTTCTGCAATTTCAATTACAATGAGTCAATAACATTTTGAATGTTTTCTGGGGACTAAAAAATGGAAAGCAAGCTCAAATGTAATTGTTTCAAAATGTAGGGAAAATCCTTTGGCATTTATCCCGTGTATTGAGAAAAGGAAACAAATCATTGATATTAAAATTTAAAATTATGTTCTGAATCCAAAAATTGCAAAATAAAATCAGATCTTGAAAGGATAGTATAGTCACCTATAGACGCATACTGCTGGGAAGTTAAAGCAGGATACCTGGAAAGTGACCCACATAATGTTTGTGTAAGAGAAGGATCTCTTAAAAAGGCTAAATCCTATGAAATTTTCCACTTATGGTCTCTTCAAATAATTAAGATGTAGATATTATCCCACTAGTATAGAAAACTGTAAATTAATCTTCATTGATGAAATAATATGAGAAGCTCGGTAAGCAGATATGTCAATGGAGATCTCAAAGAAACCTCATAACAACCGGCCAGTTAACTTCTCAGCCATAATGAATATAGCTACAGCCGCTTTGGCAAATCAAGAAAAAGACTACTAATTCACAAGCCTTCACTT
Organism: Hevea brasiliensis; assembly: GCF_030052815.1. NCBI lineage: Eukaryota > Viridiplantae > Streptophyta > Magnoliopsida > Malpighiales > Euphorbiaceae > Hevea > Hevea brasiliensis. The sequence continues at coordinate 98,861,926 of NC_079503.1, read as the reverse complement.
GGTACATGTAGCCATGAAGAAGAACCCCATGCGTTCTATTTAAACATTGATTTAACCGTAATCCCACCATAAAGGCGCATTTTACAGCTTATATCAATGTCTGCGAAAATGCGAGGAGATCTTCTATTTATACAGAAGCTAACTGCTCCCTCTCCTCATCATATTTCGATGTGGGACGGAGTGTTTTGTTTCGTCACCACTTTGAACGCTTTGTCTATCATTAAGTAGTTTAAGCAATGGCGGCTCATTGGTGAAGGACCCCTTTTGACCCAAGATCAACTCCAAATTTGTACGACTTTTATTTCTTTTTTTGTTATTATTTTTTTCTGCTTCTTTGTTTGGTACATGAGTCACCTATAAATTCTTTACTTTAATTGAGGCTTTATTATTTTTTTTACAAGAAATATTTAATTTTAAAAATTACTATACAATATAGATATATTAATTATTTTAATTAATATTTAAAAATACTTTTAAAATTTATTAATATATGTAATTAATTACAACATTCTTAGCTCAATAATTGCAAATAATATTTAAATTTAAGAGGCCTCTTATATATTCAATCCCTACCATATCCTATTTTGTTAAATATAATTTTTAAGATTTATTTTAAAACTTCTTAAAAAGAAAATATGCAAATTTTTATTTAAATTATATTTTCTTGATTCTTTTTTCTTTTAGTTCATTAGATAATGTCATTTTAGTTAGTAACGTCAATTTTTTTTTATTAAATATATGACACATATTTCGTTAATTCTAAAAAAATGTATTTTTAGTATTTAATTTTTTTATTATTATTTACACACATCTAACGCCTTATATAACTTATTTATACATAATTTAATTAGTTATATAAGTATGTGTGAAAATCCATATACATTTATTATTTATTATTATTTTATTTTAATTAGTTAACAATAATTTAATATATTTATAAAATATATATATATTTTATTAGATGATCTACTTATTTATTTTTAGATATATATATTATTTTTGAAACTTAATATATATTGCAATCTGAACAACCCAGTTCAATAATAACTCTTATCCCATTTTACACCTAATAGAACTCTTGAAATATATATATACCCTAATCATCTCTTCTGCTAAACTTTACTCTCAAAACCTGTTTGTCACCTCCTTTTCCTACTAAATACTCTCAACAGATATTTTCATAATCTTTTATTTATTGTTATATGTATATATATAAATAATCTGATGTGCGCAGATAATTCTTAAATTTTTATTTCTCAATTCATCACCTTTGATTATGTTTTTAAAATAAAAATTCTTGTTCTTCGTTCAATAACAGGTAAATTTGATTTTATTTTCTCTCCTTAAACCGTTACAACTACTCTATAAATTTATTTTTCTTCTCTTTGATATCGGTACTGAATTTGGTTGATCATAATTACTGTGAGACGATATCTTTAAATTTAGATTATATATATATATATATATATATATATATATATATATATATATATATATATATATATATATATATATATATATATATATATATATATATATATATATATATATATATATATATAAGTTATTTTATTTTATTATTATTTAATATTTTTTTTTTATATTTTGAGTATGTAGGAGATTCAAATATTCAATTAGTCAGTTGAAATTGTCTCTCTTCCATTGAAAATAACTATTGTCTTGCAAGTTCCAGGTGAGTGGTAATTATAGTACATGGCACTATTTTTGTCCCTTTTAAAATTTCTTAGCATTAAGTTTGTTATTAAATGAAATTTTGAATCAATATTTTAACAATGATTTTATATGTGATTTTCTAGAGTTTTATATTATTATTGAATTTTATTTCGTTTTGATTAAATAATTGATTTTGTCAACTATCTCTGCATTAAACCCATTAGGATTCCGGGAACAGGCCTTTAATGTATTTATATTGATTGATATTTGACTATAAAATTTACTGATGTGTTACTGAATTGATTTGAGATTGATTTGATTTTATTGATTTGAGAGTGATTTGATTTTATTGACTCTCTGAAATTATTGAAATACACTATTGAAATTGCACTATCAGTTATTATTTGCTATCTAAAATTTTTTATTGATTTTGATTGATTTGTACAAATTGATTTTCTGTTTTGAATTGGTACCTGTGCCCAGTATTTGTTTCTGTTATCTGGCCCCGCCGTGTGGACTATCACGGTATTAGGTTGCATTGTCGAGTCATGCATCATTGCAGTTTATGGTTTGCATTAGTATCATATGCATTGATATCTGTGAAGGAGGAGGAAGGTATCTGATATCTGGTAGCGCGCTTACCATCTGGCATTTGGTGATGTGGGGTATCATCACTCTGGTGCACTGTACCATAAAATTTTTATCGAATGAATTTCTTTTATATTTATGTTTTTATGAAGTTATTTTATTAATGATTTTTGACAGCATGAGCATGATTTTATTGAATAGAAAAATTTATTGTGAAATTAATCAAGCGTCTGCCTGTTCCTATTCCGTTGTGTGCTATAATTATCATTCACTGAGCATCTAGCTCAAACCACGTTTTCTCTGTCTGTTATCTGTTTCAGATCGGTAGAATTCTGCAGCTGATCCAAATATTCAGTCCATTTTCTGAAGAGGGACAACTTTGATTTGTTCTCATGGTATGCCCGAATTCATATTTTCTCGGGCTAATAATTAGTTTAGTTTATTGAACAGTTTAAGTTTTTATTGAAATCTGTAGAGACTCCTCAGTTTACCTATGGGATATTTATGATATTTATTCAGTATTTTGTTTATTTAGATTTTGTCTATTTTTGGGATTAGTAAGTGACAATATATTCATTCAAGATACTTTGATAAGGCTTGCATAATTTAAGAATACTTAAATTATGCGCCGGTCACGATTCAGAATTTTGGGTCGTGACAAAGTTGGTATCAGAGCACTAGGTTGAGGTCTAGTAAACTTGCGGAGCATAGAATCCTTAACGTCTTTTCAGTTTATCATTGCTTCAGATATCTGCGTCCTTCGTACTTTTTCGCCTGTCTTAATTTGGCTCACATTTTCAAATTTAATGCTTATTTATTAAAATGAATAGGTGCCTGGGTCTATTAGACGTAAGAGGAGAACTAAGGCCAAGGGTCTTAATGGTGCAAACCTTGATCCAACAGGGGAGGTACCACCTCAAACTATTAATCAGACATCTGAACAGACGCCTATGGCTAAGACTGGGGCACAACCATTCCAATTAGCTACTGCTGCTCAAGCACCTAGGGCTGGTCAAGTTATCGTGGCGAATCCGGCAATGGATTGCATGCAGTAAATCGTGTTGTTAATACTATAGCTGAGTACCTTACAACTCAACCACAGCAACCAGTGGTTGGCTCTACTTCAGCACCAGCTCAGGATAGGGCTCGATTCCTTCACTCTACAGACTTTCTCAAGCTAAAATCCAAAGGAGTTCACTGGAGAGGATGCATTAGCTGATCCCTTAGATTTTCTAGATGACATGGAGAGGTGTTATGACACTATGGGTTGCAGTAGTGCTAGGATGGTGATGTTGGCAGGAAATCAGCTTAAGGGAGTTGCTCGTGAGTGGTATAACTCTAAGAAGAATGGGCGACCCGAAGGTTCTATCCTCTGGCCTGAGTTTCACTCTCTCTTCTTAGAGCGATTTCTCCCTCCTAGTGTTCAAGAGGCTAAGGCTTTGGAGTTTGAAACCTTGAAGCAAGGTAAAATGACAGTTACAGAGTATAAGATGAAGTTTACCAAATTATCCCATTTTGGTAAACACTTGATTCCAAATGAGGAGAAGAAGGCTCAAGGGTTTGAAAGGGGCTTACGAGACAGGCTAATTGATCGTGTAGCTCCTTTACGACTACCTAAATATGAGGAGGTGGTTGATCGGGCTAGACAGATGGAGATGTATGATGATGAACGTTGGGCTCGTGAGCAGCGCAAGCGATTTAAGAAAGATAGTCAAGGTAATCAATTTAACAGAGGACAGAGTCATCAGGGTTCTTATCAGGATAATAAACAGGGTTCTTAGTCTATAGTTGTCAATAGAGCACATCAATCTGGAGTTGGTCAGGGACGTGAGCAGAGGATACATACAGGGAATGCTCGGTATAACCAGATTAGCACTGAGCCTATTACCACTCTTTGTCATCATTGTGGTAAGCCACATAAGGGCACTTGTCATTGGGTCACTGGAGCATGCTTTGGTTGTGGACAGCTGGGACACCGTAGACAGGACTGTCTTACTAGTGAGACAACTCAAGGTGCTGGTCAAGCAACACATTCTGCTCCCTCTCAGGTTCAACCAGTTTCACAGTATAGTGGTAGAAATCAGGGTTTTGGTGGTCGTGGACAGGGTGGTAGAGGTTCTGGTGGTAAAGGATTTGCTCAAACTCAAGGACAGACAGCTGGTGGTAGAGGTCAAGCTAAAGTTTTTGCTTTAACTCAGCAGGATGCTCAAGCATCTAACGCAGCAGTGACAGGTACACTTCCTATTTGCTCATTTGATGCTAGAGTACTGTTTGATCCTGGTTCCAGTCACTCCTTTGTTTCTCCATACTTTTCCATGAGATTTAGTACACCACCTACTTTGTTAGAGTATCCTTTATCTGTATCAACACCTATGGGGGATGCAATAGACACTGATATGGTGTATAAGGGATGTATAGTTCACATTGGAGATAGGGAATTAGCTGCAGATCTTGTTTCTTTGGATATGTTTGAGTTTGATATGATTTTAGGCATGGATTGGTTAGCCACTTATCACGTTTCATTGGATTGTCATAATAAAGTTGTACTCTTTAAAATTCCTGGGGAGGCAGAATTTCAATTTCAGGGAGATCGCAGTATGGCCTCTAGTAATCTTATCTCTGTAGTGAGTGCTAGACGATTATTGCGAAAGAGGTGTAAAGGGTATCTAGCTTATGTTAGAGATGTTCAGGTAGAAGGTGCAGGTTTGGAGAATGTTGCAGTGGTTAAGGAGTTTCCTGATGTGTTTCCAGAAAATTTATCAGGTTTACCCCCGGAGCGAGAGGTAGAGTTTGGTATAGACTTAGTTCCTGGAACTGAGCCCATATCTATGCCACCTTATCGTATGGCACCCGCAGAACTTAAGGAGTTGAAGGAGCAACTACAGGACCTACTAGATAAGGGATTTATTCACCCTAGTGTTTCTCCATGGGGTGCTCCTGTGTTATTTGTACGAAAGAAGGATGGGTCTTTGAGAATGTGCATTGATTATAGGCAATTGAATAAGGTAACTGTGCGTAATAAGTATCATCTTCCATGCATAGATGACCTGTTTGACCAACTTCAAGGTGCAAAGTATTTTTCCAAGATTGATCTTCGATCTGGGTATCATCAATTGAGGGTCAAGAAAGAAGACATACTCAAGACAGCCTTTAGGACTAGGTATGGACACTATGAATTTCTTGTAATGTCTTTTGGTCTTACCAATGCTCCGGCCACTTTTATGGATCTCATGAATAGAGTTTTCAAGCCTTTCTTAGATCAATTTGTTATAGTGTTCATCGATGACATTCTAGTGTACCCAAAGAGTAAGGAGGAGCATGAGCAGCATTTGAGAATTGTCCTTCAGACCTTACGAGAAAATGCCAAGTTCTCAAAATGTGAGTTTTGGCTAGATAGTGTGGCCTTCCTAGGCCATACAGTATCTAAGGATGGGGTGTGCGTTGCTAAGAAGAAAGTTGAGGCAGTGCTTCATTAGCCTAGACCCACAACTGTGTCAGAGATTCGTAGTTTCTTGGGTTTAGCAGGGTATTATAAACGGTTTGTTCAAGACTTCTCTCGTATTGCAGCACCTTTAATTAAGTTGACACAGAAGAATATGAAATTTCAGTGGTCTGAGACTTGTGAAAAAAGTTTTCAGGAGCTTAAGAGTCGTTTAACTACAGCACCAGTGTTAGCCCTTCCATCTGGATCAGGGGGTTATGTAGTATATTGTGATGCTTCTAGGATTGGTTTAGGATGTGTTTTGATGCAGCATGGACGGGTTATCGCATATGCTTCTCGTCAGTTGAAAAGGCACGAGCAGAATTATCCAACTCATGATTTGGAAATGGCTGCAGTAATTTTTGCTTTGAAAATCTGGAGGCACTATCTGTATGGTGAGACTTGTGAAATTTTCACTGACCACAAAAGTCTCAAATACATATTTGACCAACGTGATCTTAATCTTAGGCAAAGGAGATGGGTAGAATTGCTGAAGGATTATGATTGCACCATACAGTATCACCCTGGAAAAGCTAATGTGGTGGCTGATGCTCTAAGCAGGAAGTCTTCTGGTAGTTTAGCCCGTATATCTACCAAGATGAGGCCTTTGATTGGTGAATTACATGAGTTGCTAGATCAGGGATTAGAGTTTGAAATCATAGCTGGATCATTCTTAGCACATTTTCGAGTTAGGCCTATCTTGATTGATCGAATTAAGGCGGCTCAAAAGAGGGATTCTCAGCTGTGTGAGATTATAGATAATATTCATCAAGGCCAAGCTCAAGGATTCATGTTGAATGATGATGGAGTTCTTCGTTATGGCACTAGACTTTGTGTTCCCAATGTTGATGAGTTGAGAAGAGAAATCATGGAGGAGGCACACCATTCTGCTTACACAGTACACCCAAGTTCAACTAAGATGTACCGTGATTTAAGGGAGCATTATTGGTGGGGTGGCATGAAGAGGGATATTGCAGACTTTGTTGCTAAATGTTTGACTTGTCAGCAGGTTAAGGCAGAACATCAGAGACCATCTGGGTTACTTCAGCCATTGCCTATTCCCGAGTGGAAGTGGGAGCATATTGCCATGGATTTTGTTGTGGGTTTACCTAGTACACGAGGTGGTTACAATGCAATATGGGTGATAGTGGACAGATTAACAAAATCTGCTCATTTCCTTCCTGTGAAGACTACATATGACTTTGCTAAACTTGCACAGTTGTATATAAACAAGATTGTTAGTCTTCATGGAGTTCCAGTTTCCATTGTCTCTGATCGTGGTACTCAGTTTACTTCTCGATTTTGGAAGAAATTCTAAGAAGCTTTAGGAACACGAGTAGACTTTAGTACTGCTTTTCGCCCTCAGACGGATGGACAGTCAGAAAGGACCATACAGACATTAGAAGACATGCTTCGTGCATGCGTTATGGATTTTGGTGGCTGTTGGGATCATCATTTGCCTTTAGTGGAGTTTGCTTATAATAACAGTTATCAGGCAAGTATAGAGATGGCTCCATATGAGGCATTATATGGTCGAAAGTGTAGGTCACTGGTTTGTTGGGATGAAGTTGGAGAAAGAAGGCTTACTAGACCAGAGTTGATACAATTAACTTCAGAGAAGGTTCGACTAGTTCGTGATCGACTTTTGACTGCTCAAAGTCGATAGAGAAGTTATGATGATCCTAAGCGTAAAGATGTAGAATTTATGATTGGTGATCATGTATTTCTGAGAGTTTCCCCTATGAAAGGAATCATGAGGTTTGGGAAGAAAGGAAAGCTTAGCCCTCGTTTTGTTGGTCCATTTGAAATTTTGGAGAGAATTGGAGCAGTTGCTTACCGTTTAGCTCTTCCACCTGGTTTTGCACATGTACATCCAGTTTTCCATATTTCTATGCTTAGGAAGTATGTACCAGATCCATCTCATGTTTTATAACCTCAAAACATGCAATTTAGGGATGATATGTCATATGAGGAGCAACTAGTAAAGATTTTAGATCAACAAATTAGGAAACTCTGGTCTAAGGAAGTGACTTTGGTCAAAGTCTTGTGGCATAATCACTCAAGTAGTGAGGCCACATGGGAGGCAGAATCTGAAATACGAGCCAAATATCCTCACTTATTTGATTCTTCAGGTTAGAATTTTGTCTATTCAAATTCGGGGACCGAATTTTTTTTAAGGGGGGAAGTATGTGAAAATCCATATACATTTATTATTTATTATTATTTTATTTTAATTAGCTAACAATAATTTAATATATTTATAAAAAATATATATATTTTATTAGATGGTCTACTTATTTATTTTTAGATATATATATATATTATTTTTGAAACTTAATATATATATCTGCAATCTGAACAACCCAGTTCAATAATAACTCTTATCCCATTCTACACCTAATAAGACTCTTGAAATATATATATACCCTAATCATCTCTTCTGCTAAACTTTGCTCTCAAAACCTGTTTGTCACCTCCTTTTCCTACCAAATACTCTCAGCAGGTATTTTCATAATTTTTTTTTATTGTTATACGTATATATATAAATAATCTGATGTGCGCAGATAATTCTTAAATTTTTATTTCTCAATTCATCACCTTTGATTATGTTTTTAAAATAAAAATTCTCGTTCTTCGTTCAATAACAGGTGAATTTAATTTTATTTTCTCTCCTTAAACCGTTACAACTACTCTATAAATTTATTTTTCTTCTCTTTGACTATCGATACTGAATTTGGTTGATCATAATTACTGTGAGACGATATCTTTAAATTTAGATTTTATATATATATATATATATATATATATATATATATATATATATATATATATATATATATATATATAAGTTATTGTATTTTATTATTATTTAATATTTTTCTTTTATATTTTGGGTATGTAGGAGATTCAAATATTCAATCAGTCAGTTGAAATTGTCTCTCTTCCATTGAAAATAACTATTGTCTTGCAAGTTCTAGGTGAGTGATAATTATAGTACATGGCACCATTTTTATTCCTTTTAAAATTTCTTAGCATTAAGTTTGTTATTAAATGAAATTTTAAATCAATATTTTAATAATGATTTTATATGTGATTTTCTAGAGTTTTATATTATTATTGAATTTTATTTCGTTTTGATTAAATAATTGATTTTGTCAACTATCTCTGCATTAGACCCATTAGGATTTCGGGAACAGGACTTTAATGTATTTATATTGATTGATATTTGACTATAAAATTTATTGATGTGTTACTGAATTGATTTGAGATTGATTTGATTTTATTGATTTGATTTGAGATTGATTTGATTTTATTGAATTGATTTGAGAGTGATTTGATTTTATTGACTCTCTGAAACTATTGAAATACACTATTGGAATTGCACTATCAGTTATTATTTACTATCTGAATTTTTTTATTGATTTTGATTGATTTGTACAAATTAATTTTCTGTTTTGAATTGGTACCTGTGCCCAGTATCTGTTTCTGTTATCTGGCCCCGCCGTGTGGACTATCACGGTATTAGGTTGCATTGTCGAGTCATGCATCATTGCAGTTTATGGTTTGCATTAGTATCACATGCATTGATATCTGTGAAGGAGGAGGAAGGTATCTGATATCTGGTAGCGCGCTTACCATCTGGCCTTTGGTGATGTGGGGTATCATCACCCTAGTGCACTGTACCATAAAATTTTTATCGAATGAATTTCTTTTATATTTATGTTTTTATGAAGTTATTTTATTAATGATTTTTGACAGCATGAGCATGATTTTATTGAATAGAAAAATTTATTGTGAAATTAATCAAGCGTTTGCCTGTTCCTATTCCGTTGTGTGCTATAATTATCATTCACTGAGCATTTAGCTCAAACTACGTTTTTTCTGTTTGTTATCTGTTTCAGATCGATAGAATTCTGCAGCTAATCCAAATATTCAGTCCATTTTCTGAAGAGGGACAACTTTGATTTGTTCTCATGGTATGCCCGAATTCATATTTTCTCGGGCTAATAATTAGTTTAGTTTATTGAACAGTTTAAGTTTTTATTGAAATCTGTAGAGACTCCCCAGTTTACCTATGGGATATTTATGATGTTTATTCAGCATTTTGTTTATTTGGATTTTGTCTATTTTTGGGATTAGTAAGTGACAATATATTCATTCAAGATACTCTGATAAGGCTTACATAATTTAAGAATACTTAAATTATGCGCCGGTCACGATTCAGAATTTTGGGTCGTGACAGTATGTGTATGTGCCACATAATTGCAAAGTGCTTAATTTTAATGATAACAGAACTTATGGAAATACATCTAACAAAATTGCAACAACCTTCATGTCATGTTTCAAGTAATCTTTTAAAGGACCTTCAAGGAACAATCGTATTTGCAAGATGAAATGTCATTTGATGATTGAACAAAGCTCTACGATGATTAAAAGAACAAAATGTTTCAAATAGGTTTAACTACAAGGTATATTATATGGTATGTTAATACATTTATAATTAAGAACTATTGATTAAATGCGTTTATAGTAATTATTAAGAAAATATAGAAAAATAAAAAATAGTATAAAGAGAGAAAGAAAGATATGGAGAGAGATAAAGATAATTAATTCTCCCATATCTCTCTCTTCATCTCTCCCTATAATGACCCAAGTTAGAGGTCGTTATCAGCGCTAGAGATTAGGTTAGCTTAAAGCTACCAGAACCCGTAACAAGCTTAAAGCTTGTGAACATACCTTTAACATCTGTACAATCATAATTCAAACATATCATTACACTTTAGTTTTTTTCATCCGTACATAAATATCTTTAACATAAAAGTGGTTCATAAATTGAACGTTAACATACATAAGCATTAAAGTGTAAAGGTTTAATGTATACACTCCCAAAAGAGTTAACATAATCATAAACATCAGTATCATACTTAAAATATTGCATAACTTCAATTTTTTCCATAATTACCTGCACAGTACTATCCATTCACATTTTACATGTCTGTCTACCCTACACCATATGTAAAGAAAAGTGCCAAAACTATCTCTAATGACCTCTCTTCAAAGAACTCTTCTAATCCTACAAACCTGCATCTGGGGGTTAGAGAAAATGGACAAGCTTAAACAAGTTCAGTGAGTAAACTAACCAACATTAATTATATCATTCATTTCATACATATCCAATACATCTTCCAAATGGGTTTTCACATCATAAACATTTCACGTAGGATAGACTTTTCACTAGTAACTCCCCAAATCTAATATGCTTAGCTCATACAAAGGCTCTTCAAGACTTTTGCCTAAAACATGATATGTGTCATGCATCCGAGACATTATAGAGATTTTCCCTGATGGGACATTGTAAAGATCTCCCCATGAGATTTTTAATGGATTCATAACATACATAACAAACATAGTCATAAACATGGGGAAAGTCAGTGGGTCATCCATCATCCATCAATGCACCAATAACAATTATGCAATTATGCAACATCTTCATATTCTAGATACATACATCATAAATAAATATGACATGATGCATGAGGATGATCATAAATTAAATTTAATAGTTTACATTTGTTAAGGGTAGAGTTACTCACCTCTTGTAGGCTATTAACTACCTAACTCGAATGGTAGCTATCCTTGGATCCTTAACTTCTTGAGTCCCTCAAGCTCGATCCTATAAAATCGGACCCTAAAGAGTTATACAAGGCTCTAAAACTCTATACACATAATAAACATTTTATTATAGGCCCTTAAGAACTATGAAATCAGGTTTTAGAACCTTGGAATCGAAGAAGAAATAAAGTAGACAGAACCAAGTTTAGCTGCCGAAGTCTTAGGCTTCAACTGCCAAAACTTAGAACATTGGGTGCCTATTTTGGGTAATAGCCATTACGGCTGCCTAAAAAGAGAAAATCTAAGTGTTTTGGGTAGAAATATGGGCCTTGGTCCCTTTTATACCCTTGATACTCAAGGGACTTTCGACTGTCAGAAGCCATGCTTTCAACTGCCGAAGTTCATTCTGTCCAAATGTGTATTTGAACCATAAAAGGGACTTCGGCTGTCGAAAGTCCATCCTTCGACTGCCTAAGTTCTTTCTGTCCAAAACAAATACTTGAAATGTGACACCCCTCACCCGTCTACAGTGTAGCCGAGTAAGGTATGCCACATTCGGTGCCAAAGCACCCTATCTTATCTTATCTTATCTTATACTGTATTAATTTAAATTCCATTTATTTATATTATTCCATGTGAGAAAATTTTTTTTTATCATATTTTACTTTTGTGGAGACCCAGACAGAGTGTCCTCTGTTTTATTAGTACATGGTGGGTTCCACCATTCACCTGTTAAAAATAATTTCACATCATATATTATTATATCCATCTCATTCTTGCTATAGAGCAAAGGTTTAGGCAGTCCTAGACCTAAATAGATAAAAAGATATAGTGTGCATAACATGCATGAACCGTTATATAGGAGTAGAGGTGACACTAATGCAGATATGTTCTTTGTTTGTTTTATAGGATTGATGGAGTCTGATCCTTCTGAAGAAGGGTCTTACAGACCTGAGGAGGAGGAGATTGGTAGTCATGCACCTGTCTGCAGTCAGGGGCGAGACAGGAGAGAGGAGTCATCTCATGGTGCTGCAGGTAGAGTGCAGCAGGCATTTTTTGAGTAGATGACTCGAATGCTCCGCCAAGTTATTGGATCCATTCCACAGCCGTAGCCACAACCACAGCTTGTACAGCGGTCCCCACTAGAAAAGTTAAGAAAATATAGGGCCATCGACTTTATGGGTAAAAAGGAGGATGACCCAGCCGCTGTTGAGCATTGGCTAGAGCGGACTAAGAGAGTGTTGAAGCAGTTACACTGTACACCAGAGCAGCAGTTAGAGTGCGCTCTATCACTCCTATAGAAGGAAGCCTATTAGTGGTGGGATACGGTTTTTAGAGCAGTACAGCCGACAGTGCTTACCTAGGACTTCTTCTTGGCTGAGTTCAAGAAGAAGTATATTAGTCACATATATTTAAAGTCTAGAAGGAGAGAGTTTCTAACATTGAGACAGAGACAGCTTACGGTCTCTGAATATGAGAGAGAATTTGTGAGGCTAGGTAGATATGCCCAGGAGATAATGCCCGCAGAGGCAGACAGGTGCCGTAGGTTTGAGAATGGACTAAACGATAATATTAGACTTCTGATGATGGCACATGGGTATACAGACTTCTCACAGTTAGTGGCTGCAGCTCTCAATATAGAGAGAGTATGAAATGATGAACAAACTCGGAGAGATAGGCAGCGTAAGAGAGGATTTGGACTGGGGCAGTCTAGCATGCTGACTTTTGCTAGTAAGAAGTCTAAGGGCCAAAAAGGCAAGTCTGGAGTATCTATGGCCAGTTCTTCTAGCACAGCAATAAGGGGATCAGCCCCAATACCAGAGTGTACCCACTGTGGGAGGAGGCACAGAGGAGAGTGCCGATTATTAACTGGAGGGTACTTTAGATGTGGGTCTACAGATCATTTCTTACGAGATTGCCCACAGAGGAGTGCTCCCACTACTATACCACAGACAGAGAGATCTGCCCCTGCAGCCCAGAAGGGTAAACGACCCACGAGGCCAGAGGTGATGGGTACCTTACAGGTAGAACTTACAGCATGTCATAGTTTGGGAAATTTCAGAAGCCAAAACACAGAGTTTAGATTTGTAGGATATGGATCAAACTCTATATATTCCTGTTCCCAAGATGGAGCAGGTAGCAATGAGATAAGTTCATTTAGACTTCTAACAGTATGAGGAAAGTTAGTTGAGGAATGCAACCAGAGCAAGCAAAAGTTAATAGGATGTGCAATGGTATCTTAAAATTCTATCAGGCAAATGAGTGAATTAAGAAGTAGTAAGTTAAATAAAAGTAAACCTAATGGTTCAAATAAGCATGACGAACAAAAAGGATGGTGGAAAATGGCACATAGGCTTAAGATCTGAGTAGAGATAGTGAGATAGCAATTATGAGGTTTGCGATCAAGGATTAGGTAAGCATTTTCAGTATAACCAATAGGAGCACTTTATAAGGAAACATGAACGAAAATGAGTGACAGAACGATAGAAGGAGATAAAGCAGGAAGAGATATGTATGAGTAATAATCACAAGTCACTGAGAAGTATAAGGATAAAAGTTATGGCAATACGTATTGTTGGAGTCAATTCTAGAAGAGTTAGTTAGTGAAAGGTATCTTCTACAATACAGTAAGATATAAGGATACATAAGAGCAAGGGTAGACATAAAAGGTAAAAATGGAGTATAGTAGAGATAGTAAATCTTAAGATGATATATCAAGCAAATTGATGGTACAACAGAAGGATTGTTGTAGCTAATATAATATAGAAAGAGATAATGAAATTTCAAGAAGAAGACCAAGAGGCATGAGTTGAACATTATTCTACAGACAACAGTGTGATGATGGTTGTAGGAAGAGATCTCTCTTTCTCTTCAAGTTTAGCTCGTGCTTTTGGCTCTAGAAGACTACATAAGTAAGGGAAATTGTGTTAAGGTGACCCAGTATTTGAGAAATTGACAAGCACCAGTCCGCACTCATTCTCCTTAAAAGGAAATTGTGATACCCCTTACCCATCTACAATGTAGCTGAGTAAAGCATGTCACATTCGATGTCGGAGCACCCTATCTTATCTTGTCCTGTCCATTTTTAATTTTAAAATTCATAGAAAACATGTGGTAAATTTTTTTTTTATCACAAATTATTTCTGTGGATATCCGGGCAGAGCCTCCTCTGTTTTATTAACATCTGGCGGGTTCTACTATTCATCTGTTAAAAACAATTTCATATTTATCTCATATATCTACATGTCACATCATATCATTCACAAATTTTCATGTAATTTTAAGAAAATAATAAAACTCATTCATATGAAAATTTACATACAAAAGCTTACAGCTTTATTTACAATCCAAAATATAATTACAAATTATTTACAAAGTTCAAAATAAGTTACATATCTCAAAAAGATTTACATTATTTACTTATGTACAATAAACAAAATGTAAAACTAAATATACATGGGCCCTACCAAAACTACTCTGCTAAGGTGACTAGCAGACACTGTCAAATCTGATCAAATATCCGCTGGGCACTCTCATGTACGCCATTGTGGTCGTGCACGGTCTCCAAGACCTATGCAATGGAAAGCCAACGCGCTAAGTGAATTGCTTAGTGGTGCATAACTTTAAGATAAAATAACTGTATAATTAAAAATAATAATTCTAGGTAAATTTCATAAATTCTAAGTTATTTATGAATTTTCTGCACTTTGAAAATAATTAGATTTAACAATATCTTATCTGTGTATTTATTTCATTTTCAGTCTTTTTAAAATAATATCAGTGCCTAAGTAACCTATAACAGACTATAAAGGCTGGATACACAGGAGTATATTGGTTAGACAATCATATGTCTACCCTGTATACAACTGTTATGTTAGGCACAAGGCCAGCGGGCAGACTATCAAAGTCAGAAATGAAATTAGGCACAATGGTTAACGGGTAGACATATAGCCTGTAGAACAATTATATCAGACATATTTTATCGATCAATGATCATTCATGTAGGCAGTACTGCTATCTGTAGTCCCTAATTGGTATACCAATCGATCCAAACTATACACATAAGCCTAGGTTTACTTTGGGCAATTAAGCATTATCAATTACTTATTAGAAATTTCATGTCACTTTATAGTGAGAAAGTGGGTCCCACATACCTATTTCATGTAATTCAGTGTTTAGCAATATATTAGGGTTAAAACCCTACCATAAAATGGCTTATTCTGAGAACCTTTCTTTAGGTTCAGCTTTAGTGTCTTAACTTTATCTATCAATTTGATCACTTTGTGGCTACTGTTTGGCCATACTTCCTTCATGGAAGTTGTTCCTAAATGTCTTGTCTTTATTTTTCTTTTTTTAAATCATGTCATTTGGATTTCTGGAACTCAAGTTATGGTCAATTAACCTTAATTGGTTGATTTCCTAATTCTGGCTCTTTAACTAGGCAGATTTTGGAGTTATATTTTACCAATTTAATTGGACATGTTGCAATCACTTTTAGGCTTATTATTCTTCATAGAGTTTGTTTCCCTACGTCTTATGGTCACTTAGAATTTTGGATTTCAATTTTTCAAGTTTTGTAGAATTACTTATAGCCAAATCACTGGCCTAGACTCAAGTTCCCTGTGCCAATAGGATCCTAGTTCAAGTCAGTAGACTTGACTCAATTTTTGGGATTCTTACATTTATAATTTGAGAAAAGTGTTTAAAACAAAGTTGGAGATCTATTTCTCACGTTTCTAGAACAATATGGCTCATCCCAATTGGAGTTTCCTAGTAATAGATATGACTAAAAGACTGTTATAGAGTCAAATAGTCACTTAGGCAATTTCCAGAATTTGTATACTAACTTGATCTAGCCGATTGACCTAGTTCCCTTAATTTATGTGTAACACCCTCCCGGTAACCACTCCGTACATCCTACTGTTCCGGTGACCGGTGTCGGTCCGGACAGCTAGAATGTCCGGAAAAATATTTAAACTAAAGTCAGGAACCATAATTAACTCAAATATTAATAAGAAAAATTTAGTAAAAATTTTAGAAATAAAATACAACCAAGTCAAATGAGCTGGTGCCCTAGCGATGGGTAACCGGAGGGAAGTTGCGGTTCTCGCAACGAGGAGCCCTAGACCCGGGGGAAAAATTATAAAATAATTTTTGGGACTCCAGAGAAGGGTAATTGAGGTTCCCATGGCATTAGAATGCCAAGAAAATACCTAGAAAAATTTTTCAATCGGTACAGACGATTTTGACCCGTTAAGCCAAACGGAGGGCATTTTGGTCATTTCGCCTTCCGAGGTGATTTTTGGCCGACTTGTCCAGTTGAGTAAATAATTAATATAACATAAAATATGAATAAACATTACTAGAAATCAAATTGAAAATGAGTAGTGGAGGAAAGAAAAGAAAAATGCAATAAAATGCAATTTATGACATCAATGTGATGTCATTTGTAATTTCCAACCAATCACACTTAAGCACCCATTTGACTAACAAATTAAAGAGATAAATGAAGACTAAAGAAGACCAAAAACCAGCAGCCAACCCTATCTCCTCTAGTGCAGCCGAAATTTCCCCTTCCACCTTCCATTGAAGTTCAATCAAGCAACCTCAAATTCCTACCTTGTTTCACTATATTTCTCTAACTTCCCTTCATTAAAGCTTTACCCCATATCTTAAACAAGCTCTTGGCAGCCAACAAGGGGAAAGAAATTGAGGTTTAGAGGTGGGAAAAATCTGCCCAAACAAGGTTAGTGCATATAAATACTCAAATCACCTTTATTCCATGTTAAAGCCTTTAAGTGAGCAATAATTTGTAACTCAAGTGAATGGAAATTATACTTATGCATGCCTTCAATTTCGGTAGCCCTAAGGGAGGAAGAATAAGGGAGTGTTTTGATGGTTTTAATGGACCTAACATGAATTAAAGATTATGTTTAAGCTATAAATTTTCATAGAAGTTAAACTAGTGTGTTAAATTGAGTTTTATGGATAAATTGATTTGAACCTTAGGGTTTGGAAAGGTGAAAGTGTGAATTGGCTTAGGAAATTGTTAGGGCATATTGTAATGGTCAATTAGTGACCATTTTAGATATGTTGACCATAAATGGGACTGAAAAATGCTATGGCAAAGTGAGGTGAAATCTGCCCTATGGACAGCAGCATAGGGACTGAAATTTCAGTCCCTTTGCACTGCCATAACTTGGGCTGTGCTTGTCCAATTGATGTTTGGCCAATTGGACATGAAACTAGGCTTATAATGGCACATTTTTGCTGAAGAAACCATGCCCGAAAGACCAAAGCAAAAGGGTCAAAACTCAGCCACAATCCGGAACCCTGAAACTGCCTCTGCAGAATTTGACCAAATGAACAGTAACTGTTCATTTGGCCATAAGTCACTGTATATTTGGTCAATTGGTCTGAAATTTTTACAGCAACAAGTTAAGACATAGACAAACAACTTTCATGAAGGAACCTACCCCAAATTATGGCCAGAACCCAGTCAACCAAGTGACTCAAGTCACTGTTCATGCACTGTAGATATGGTAAAATTCTGCAGACTGCATATCCGGACAGCCTGGGTTTTTGAGCCATATCTGGAGCTACAAAACTCCAAATGGAGTGATTCAAAAAAGGAAATTCAACTAGACAAAATAAGGAACAACTTTTATGTTTTACATTTCTTCAAATTCTAACAGTAACAATGTCCAATGGAACAGTGAAGTTATGGTACAAAATCTGAAAAATCTGCTCCTTTGGTTTAATGCTTAGAAATGGTAAAAACACTTAATGCCAACAAGTTTTAAACACCAAATGTGGTATGTTGGGAGTGCCAAAGTTGATGTACACATTTTTATTCTAAAAGTCAACATTTTTGTTGACCAATGATGAATAGTAACACCAAAAAAAATTGAAATTCACAATTGATAAATTTAAGAGTTTCAAATGCCTTAGTATACCTAACAAGATTGGTTTGGATAGTTTGGCATGCCAATAGGGTTCAGTTAGCAGTACTGCACATGGCAAAAATGCCATTCTGTGATTTCATGGCTTTTAGCCATTCTGACTTTGTATTGAGACTTGGCCTTGTGCCGGATATTATTTACAGCTTGTTAGCTGTTCTGTTGCACACCGGGAGATACGTATGTGACCGATGGTGTGACGGCCCGAGGTACTAGGTACCCAGTGCCAGTTTACCCGTTATCCAGTCCAGTCGTCTAGTGTAGGTTACTTGGGGCAACCAAATGGATAAAAGTGAATAGAGTTAATGAATTAATGAATATACCAAAATCAAACAAAGAAAGCATACACTTTGCATACACATTTATTTTCTTGCCAATTTCTTCCATTATATTATTGCACCACTAAGCATTATTGCTTAGCGCGTTGCTTTTGCCACGCGTAGGTACTGGAGATTCCGATCGTGAGCCCAGTAGACCACAGACTGGGTGAGTCCATCTGACAGTTCTGCTCAGTGTCTGTGTCACCTCACTACCTGCAGTGCATCGGTAGGGCACTAGGTGTCATTTTGTCATTTTGATATTTTGTAGCAGATTTGTATTTTCTCATATGTATTTGAACTCATGTAATATATTTTGATGTTTATGTAAATAATGAAAGTTATGACTATGAATGCAAGATTTGAGCATGTATTTATTGCTTGTATATGAGAAATGGATGTTGAGAAATGAAAAGGTTGTTGAAACCTGAAACTGAAAAATTGTTGAAACATTGATATTGAGTTTTGTGATGATATTGAAGTTGAGAATGAATGAATTTGTCTATTGGAAGTGTTTTTAACAGGTTCCGAAGAACGGTTTTCTCCATTTTTAGCAGACTCACTGATTTTCTTTAAAATTTTCGGAACCTTAAATGAATGATACTTTTAATGAATGGTTTAAATAAATTGTATTTCATAAATTATATGCAAAAGCATTGTCTAAATTAATTGAGGAATATTAGAGTGTGCCGGTACACCAGGTGGCATTACTTACTCGGGTATACTGTACACGGGTAAGGGGTGTCACATTATGGGCTTTGGTCAAAATACCAATATTTTAGACTTATGTCTTATGGAAATTTTACAATTGGTTTCATTACATTTGGATTTCTGTAGACCAAGTTATGGCCTCTTTGCCAAAACTGGTCAAGTAAGCCTATATCTATCAATTTCTGGGCAATATGGTTCTAGGCAATTTTGTAACTTAACTTGGGCCAAAAATTTGAATTTGTTTAAGGCATTTATGGGCTCTGTGGTCTTCATGAAAGTTGTAGTCCTATATCTAAGCTTTCCAATGGTATAAAATTCAAGTCATTTGGACTTGTCTAGTGGGAGTTATGGCCAAATGAATGTGTACTGTTCATTTGGTCAATTTTCTGGGTTCATCATTTGGTCATTCAGATTGGCACAACAATTTGGTCAACTTTTGGGTAGAATTTGGGCATGGTCTCTTCATGAAAAATGGAGCATTTTAGGTCTAGTTTCATCTCCAATTAGCCTCATACCAATTGGAGCAATACAAATTCAGTTATGGCTCAAAACACATACTGGATTCAACAATTCTCAACCTGCAAAGAAATTTACACTTCCAATTTCATTCCTCCAACTCCCAAACTACAAATTGGCATTCATAGCACTTCTAAACATCATCAATTCATCTCAACACTATCAAATTCCAGCAATAACACAAGTCTCCAATAATTAGGTCAAAATCCTAACTCCAATTTGTCATTCACAATATACACATGCAATCACATTTCTAACAAATACAACTTTATCTACTTAACCATTAACAACACTAAACACCATTTACATGCATGAAAACATTAAACTCTCATGTTTTCAAAGGCTGCCGAACTCTAGAGTTTGCAATTACTCATCATTTTCTTCAAATTTCTCATCATACCAACTCAATTCAACCTCAATTCAAGATGTAACTTAGGAAGGAAAAGAAAACATGCACTAACCTCAACTTGTGAGAATTCTTGTCTTGCCAAACTTCAATTCTACCTCTTCTAATTACTATCACTAGTTTCCTTATGATGTGGAGACTAATTTTTATGAAGGGACTTGTGAGGATCATGGTGAGAATGGAAGGAATTGAAGCTTGCATGAAGAACATCCATGGAGGAAAAGGAAGAACAAGGTTCGGCCATGGTGAGGAAGAAATGAGGAAGATGACTTGAGTAGATGGATTTGTCTTCTAATGCCTATTTATACCCCACTAATAATTCAATTATTAATTATAATAATTAAACTTTTAATATTTCAAATAATTCCCTTTTATATTCTTTTAATTATTTTTACATATGTTTCATATTTTCATGGGATTTTTTCAAAATTTTAATATCACTTGTTTTAATGGACATTTAGGTCAAAAGTCAACCCTAGGTGCCAAATGACCAAAATGTCCCTTTTCGGGTTACCGTCAAACTTTTTCGGTAATACCGAGTAAATCTCCGATTCGACGGTTTCTTTAATTTTATACTGTCTATTTCATTTTTATTTTTACTTGTACCAATTAACTAAATTTTCGTTGACATTTTCAATGTCATTTATATCTCAGTAAACTTTTAATTACGTCTCAGAAATTATTTTCTAGGGTTCCTAGCGTGTCTGGGGTCGTCAACCGTCTATGCAATGACTTCCCGGTACGGTCACCCATCGCCGTGATTTCGGCTCCTTTAACCTAGTTACATTTCATTTCTTTTATTTTTCCTTAATTTTTCTTGGTCTGTATTTCATCAATTTATATTTCCTCACCCTAGTTTAAGTATAGTTTGAGACATTCTGACTGTCCGAATAGACGTTAATCGTCGGAACAGTAGGACGTACGGACTACCTATGGTGAGAGTGTTATAGAAATGATGGTAAACGTGTATCTAATGTTAAGTAAGAAAAGGCGATCATAGCAGTGACAGGAATTAAATCGAGTTAGTTACTAGGGCTTACAACCCTTCTGAACTATAAGGAGGAGAAAGTACTACTTGTGGATGAGTTTCAGTGGATGAAATTATTGCTGATGGGTAAATTTGAGGCTGGAGTTTGGAGAGCCATGGGGAGTATATGTGGTTATAATAAGGAGAATGAACACGCGAAATATCTTGTCTGAAATTATAGCATGGCACATATTTCCCATAGTCATGTTAGTCCAGGTGGAACTTATAGTTTCAAGGGCTCCTATCTAACCATGATGAGCAATTTCTTACAAAGGGTAGTAGGGAATAATAATGTTCTGATGGTCAAGTTGAGAAAGGAGATACAAGAAGAATTTTCTAGGGTTAATTACAAGTGTTACATAATGTGAAGGATGTGCTAGTAGGAGCTAATCGTAAGGTTAGAATTCCAGAAGTAATAGGACTAGTAATCAAGATATGACTAAAAAAATAAAAGAAGGTTAAAGTTGATGATTAGATGGACAACCTTGAAGGAAAAAGGTATATGGGTGAGAGAGGACAAAGGTTAAAGAATAAGTACAGTAGGTTAGAAAGATATCAACAATAGCAGAAACAGGAAAAGGAAGTGGATAAAATCTAAAGAACAGGAGAAAAGCTCGGTAGAGTTGGTTATAATGATGAAAATAAGAAGAAATAAGTATGCTAGGGACACACTAAGAGATGTTTAAAATAAGTTATGGTAAGATGATAGACTAAGGGAATAATGGAGCCTCGATTTAAGTACCAATGTGTCCGAAAGCACGTCAGATGATAAGAAGTTTTAAGAAGAAGTCAAGGAACTCTCTTTTCAGGAAAGGAGTGGGGTATGATAAGTAGTGTTGACTGGGTGGAACTCTACACAACTAATTACCTAAGATAGGTAGGAATTGTTACAAGAAACTATTTGGTGACACAAAATAAGTTAAAAGCTTGCAGTATCATGGAATTAGGAAGGTAAAAATGTTTTTAGTATGGGAGGATCTAGCTAAAGCTTCAATGGCCAATAGAATTAGCAATGATCTTGGGTAAGGTGCATGCAAAAGTAGTTGTTTCAGAAGGGTGTTTTATAAGATGTTGTAAAACAAACAATATAAGTCACATCCTTGCACCGCAGAGATTGATAATAAAGGGGAACAAAGGCTAGTGCTACAGGATACCATATCAGAGTGCAGAGGAAGCATAGATGGTGTAGGGTAAACTTGGCATTTGGATGGAACTCTACATGAATAGTTGCATAAGATGGACAGGAGTTGGCATAAGGACCTTAGTAATGACACAAAGGAGATTGAAAATTCGAAGTATCATGGGAGTGAGAAGATGCATAGGTATTGACCATTGAGGTCATAGGACAAGTAGAAATTTCGAATGAGATGCCTATGACAGGTGCTACAGGAAAGCATCTTATAATATACCATAGGATAAGGAACATAAGTAATGTCTTTGGGGAGTAGAGGTTGTTGAAATAGAGGAATGCAGACTAAAGTCACTAAGAGACA
Source organism: Hevea brasiliensis (assembly GCF_030052815.1). NCBI lineage: Eukaryota > Viridiplantae > Streptophyta > Magnoliopsida > Malpighiales > Euphorbiaceae > Hevea > Hevea brasiliensis. Next base: position 98,839,141 of record NC_079503.1, on the reverse strand, counting down.
CATTGGAGCGCAATGGAAGAGGGGTAGGCACAAGTTGATTGAAGTTATGAGATATCATGTCAAGCACAGTGGAGGTATAGTGAGTACTGAAGATGTCGAAAAAAGATTGAGGAGTGGTTTGAGGTACGATGGTAGCTAGGACACTACAGCAGAGCTAGAGAGCAGTAGAATGTAAACTATAACATATGAAGTGTTTGAAGAATAAGGTATTTTAATATCCTTCTTTTTAATATCCCCTGTTTGTTTAAAAATTCAGGGACAATTTTTTCTTAAAAGGGAAAAAATGTAACAATCCGAACTCTAAGTTTCCTTAATTATGAAGTATCATGTTTAGAATAAAAATTTATAAAATATTCATGGGTAATTAGAAAATTATAATTCTTTTTGCAATGGTCTTATAACCTTGTTAAGGACAATAGGGCAAAATTTTAGAATTTTTAGAACTAGTTTGAATGATATTTGTAGAATGTTAGTTTTAGGGGTTAAAATATAATTTTTCAATTTTGTAATTATTGCCTGGTTTGGAGGGCTCAGGAGGGGCCATATGATATTGATGAGATATGGATTGAGGTGTATGATTTAGAAGTATTATTTGAGCCCTTTTACAGATTGGGTAGGTCCTAGGTACAGGGAAAATTCTATCAAATTTTCGGCAAAACCTAGGTTGACTCTTTCAAAGTTTTGTTTTAGGTAAATATTAATCAATTTGTAATGTAATTACTTAAGTGAGCTGGGCCAGCTTTCCTCCTCTGTCCAGCCGTCACAGTGACTTGTGAAGTACTATGAGTAGATATTGATTTTATTTATAATTTCAATACTATTGTTATTATATGTTACAACATACCCATGCATCACTTATAGATATATATATTAGCTACTATAGGCACGCTTTATGTTGCATATTTACTTGATGGTTTGATGGGGGTGTCGCCTAGGGTAATTTGGAGCTGTGTGCATGTGTTGGCGTGCGTGTGGTGTATTGGTGGTGGATATGGGTAGGACGGGCAAATCAGCTTGAGTTAGTCTCACTTGGGGCTTGGTCCTTTTGTGATAAGTCGGAGTGAGTACAGCTTTGAGTTGGTCTCGTTGACCCCCACACTTGTATTGTAAGAGAAAGTCCCGCTTAAGTTGGTCTCGCTGGCAGGCCTTGGATTAAGAGAGCTGTTTAGGAGATCAACTCTCATATTATATTTATACTGATGTGACATATGGGCGTGTAAGTGCTCCAAATTATTCTTTGTGTGAGTATTGTTGAAATTGTTTGAAATTGATGATCTATGTTGATTTATACTGCATTTTATTCTTAGGGATGCATTAATACTAGATAATTATAGAAATTGTATGTAGAATCAATATCTTACTCTATGAGTCGAACGCTCACTCCTATTTACCCTATTTTTTTCAGGTTACATGAGAGCTTATTCTTGTATTTAACTTGCTTCTTACCTAGCAGGTCTACTAGTTGTTATTTTCGTATTTTGTATTGTTAAATTTGAATTCTAGATCTCCTCATATGTAGAGTCATTTTATTTAGCTTGGGACTATAAAATTAATTATTTTGGGATTGTAACTTATTAATCTATATATGTGTAAATGTGTGGATGGATGGCTTGTTGGATGAGGGAGTTGGACTCCCATTTAATTTCATAATGATTTGTTGATGATTGTGAGGGAGAGTTGAACTTCCCATATATATGTATATTGTGATCACAGGTCGGGTGAGCTAAAGCTCCCTGTTAAATGGTTCAACATTGAGCTGATTAATAGTTAGGTTTACTACGAACTTTGAAGGCTTTATACTGAATCAAATCTTAGTGTCAATCCGACCCATAAGATCAAATATTGACATTAATAGTGAAATTAATTTGAGTTACCAATCAAATACTAATATTTAATTAACAATTATATAAATTTCAGAGTTTTTACTAAACTTAAGAATTTTTTTCCAAATAACCCTTTTTTTTTTTTTTACAATACAAAGATTTAAAATCTAGACTCTTAGTCATTATAAGGATGTTATGGCCACTGGATTATATTCATATCGCGTTTAATCGATTTATCTAGGCTCCCTTTAAAAAAAAAAAACAAAAACCCTCTCTCTCGTGGGTTGCTACATGAGTCGCGTCATTCTCTTGTAATCTTGTAATCAGCCAAACGGCCCAAACCGCGTTTGCGAAAAGAGTCAACGGCTCTGATTATTCCCTTGAACAGTAACCTCCCGTACCGGTCCTTTAAAAGCCCGCCCGTTCTAGGAAACCTCCATAAAACACCAAATGTGGAGAGCCACCTGTCCTTCTCTTTACTCTCTAGTGTAATAGGAAAAAGAAAAAAAAAAAAACCCAAAAAAAAAAATCAAAGAGAGGCGAAGAGGGAGAAAGAAATTTCCTTTTTCGCAGACATTTGAATATATCCTTCACCCTCCCCGATTTGAGTCGTAATAATGGAGGGGGTAGGGGCGAGACTTGGGCGGTCCTCCACTCGATACGGACCGGCCACGGTGTTCAATGGACCGGTGAGGAAGTGGAAGAAGAGATGGGTCCACGTTTCCCCATCTAACAACAACAACAACAATCACTCTCAAAATCACCACATCCCCACCAACACCAATGCTGCCACTAACGGTAATAACGGTTCTCATCTCCTGCTTTACAAGTGGACCCCATTAACTCAAAGCAACAAGGACAACGCCAATAACTCTAATGGCAATAACGCCAATGGCGACAAGAATTCCCTTAAGGAAGACGTTACGTCGCTGCCGGAGGAGCCTCCTAAGCGTAAATTCAAATATGTTCCGGTATTCTTTGGTTCTTGATTTGCCTCTCTCGTTTTATGCCTTTTCCTTTTTTATAAGTTTTGGGGATTTGCTTAAATTGGCTTTTTTCTGTGTGTTATGGTCCTTTTTCTTTTTATATATGTTTGGAATGTGATTTTTCAAGTTACTGATGAGCTCGAATTCTGTGTTGTTAAGTTGCACTTTTAAGATCTGTGTAGGTGGGTTCCGTGTGAACAGTATATTAGGGCTTTATTTTCGTAGTTAACTCGGTGAATTTTATTGAGCTTTAAGGAATTTGGGAAAACTTGGGGCATTTTGAGATTTTTTGTGCGGTTTGGACCACGTAGCTTGTTGCATTGATTTTTACCTCTAGATGATTTTGAGGAGAGCGTGTGGTGCTAATATTTAGTTGCTACCATGCGAGGCCATTGTGGACAAGTGGACATGATAGCAAAGAAATTCACCTTCTATAGCTTTTTTATGTGTAAATTCATAGATAAGTCTCCTTCTGGCATTTTATGCATATCCCTTGTGTGTGTGTGTTTGTATATATATATATGTATATATTCAAATTGCATTTAGTTTGTGTTGGCTGTATCCTAAACCTGCTTAATTTCACGGGCGTTGACTATTTATGAAAATTATCACATATGTCGGATAATTTGGCATTGATGTGGCCTTGGTGTCTAATTGAGTTGAATGGCAAAAAAGGAGCCATATAGCTGATCCCAACTAGTTGGGATTAAAGCTTAGTTATTGTTGTTGTTGTTGTTAAATAAATTTGAGCTGTCTAGTTATAGGTCTAGAACTTTTGAAGGATGGCACTGGAATGGAAAACCTTACATAAATTTTACATCTAAAGTACCATGGAATTTGTATTTTGGAAACTGGTGTTGTTAGATCAGTTCAGTCAATGCATCTACCTTGTACCGTCACTTGTTAGTCAACCAGTTGCATTTCATGCATTAAGTCCTAATGGAATTTTGTCCCCTTCTGCTGATTGTTATGTTGGATTCAGATATCCTTTTTTAATTGTTTTTCATGCTTCAGAAGACAGCATAACATGGAAATGAGCGCTTGTTCAACTGGGGATGAGTTGATATGGTCATGTTTATGTTGATCACTTGATCTACCATGGCTTTCATTAGTTATCTGCTTATGCTTAGTTGACTGCTGAAAACAAAAGGGTTCAAAATGGAATGTTTCTGATTACTGGATAAATTAAAGCAGATTTTGATCTTTTTGAAGGAAGAGATGGCGGTTTTGGTTTAGGTTGCTCCGGTAGCACTCATGGTTAAATTGAATTTTGATTTTGTAACATATTATCAAATTAGATTTTAGTCATATTATCATCAAAACTTGGAAAACAAATTAAAAGTCTTGTTAGGGATGCTAAAGGAAGCAAACCTATATTCATGAATTGGAATGTTTGGTTTGATCAACAATCATAATCAGAAGATTAATAATTTGATCAATACTTGCATAGATGCAATGGTTCACATGAACAATATTGATAAGTTTTATTCCATCTTAGTGGACTTGTGTACTGCTGGAGTTGTGTCTGGTGTGGAAATGTGTCGAGCAACATTATTTCCAGCAAAAAGAAGATTTTTTTTCCCATTATTTTGGATCTTTAGTAACCATGCCTCATTTGCGTGAAATTGTTGGACATGGGAACTTCAAGCTTCAAGTTGAAATGGGGGGATTGGGTTCTAATCTTACATTGCACAACAATGTGGCAAAATTAAGGTTTCCATGTCACTTTTTTTTAACCAAAATGCAAGTTATAGGATTATTGTTTTTTTGTATTTATCCAACCTTGAAAGATCTGTTCTAGTTCATCTGGTAAAGAGTTAACATTGTTTATTGTCAAGACATGGTGTCAAAGGGGTTAGCATATTCACATGTTGGTTTGCATAAATATTACCTTCTTAATTTCTTGAGTAGGTATGAGCATACTGCAGAAGTAAGGAACATAAAAAGATTATGCAGTGAAGAATTTTGGGCTAGTTCATCTATAATATATTCATTCTGAGCTTGGATCAGTTCATTATCTGTTTGTTCTAGAGTTTTTCTTTTCTTGGTTGTTCCCTTGTTGGTTTTTGTTTTTTTGGGGGTTGGGGAGGAGGAGGGGGTGGCGTTGGGTGTGTGTGTGGGGGTGGGGTGGTGTTTGGGACACTTTAGTTTGAGCTTTGCAATGGCTTGAAGGATTGTTTTATTTTAGCTTCCAATGAGAGTACTTGTTGGATGATACCTTTTCTTTAAATGTAAGAGTTTGGTCCCATGATATTCTGACAGTTGTCTGAATGGCCAGAAATACAAAGTGCCAATAGATATAGTGGTATAAACATATCAAAATGAAAATTAAGATGTTTTTTATGAAGCCAAATCATCTAGTTGCCCTTTTGTTGTGAGTTGTATTTGATATGACTTCGGAATGTACTTGAATTACCTGAAAAAGGAATAAGCCTCTTGAGGAGATCTTATATTCATAGCCATGGAAATGATGAGAGATGTGATACAATTGTTGAGGGAATTTATAAACTTATGCATATAATCATTAAATCTGGAGCTGGACTTTTGGCTGTGTATTGGCCACTTTTTATAGAAATGCAGCTCCAACAACTTTGTCCATCATTTGTTTATTGTTATTCAATTGCATATGCTTTTTTCTTGTTAATTTGCATCAAGTGGCAGTGGATCATTATTAGAATCTGGAGATGTAAAGCCACTGTTTATGTAAACCAGTGGAGAAAACTGATATGGAGGAAATATTATGGGACTTTGAGATCTTTGTGCTGTACTGCCACGGAGATTATTGATGAATCCTGTGTGATCTGGTCATACATCTCATATCTAGGACTAGATCCCTTTCACTTTCTGTAGAGAAAGGAAATTTTCTGCTAAAAGACTAATCAATACCATCATCATTCTTCTAGCCCTTCAAGGAATTTTGCTCGAATTATGACATGAATATGCCATTATCATGCATTTGACGCAGTTGTGCTGATGGAATTTTGTTGATGATGCTGGTCCCATACTATTTTAATATTGATGCTTTTACTTCCAAGGAGCTTTGGAAGATCTTTCTTTTATTTTATTAGTATGTGGTTGACCATATAGAATTTATTTTATGATTAAATTCTGTTCTCCTGGTTTTAGACCGAGTTGTACTTTTGTTATAGTTGCTGCTGTGGCTAGAAATATTGTGAAACGTAAGTAGAGATTTAAAGGAAAAAGACTATTTGTAGGATATATGCTTTTAGGGCACTTCTCTACTTCATGCCACTGTTTTACATGTCATTATTTTAGGTTATGTATGATATGGTGGATGTGATATCCTTCATAGCGGAGAATTGTTGAACTTATGCCAGATAATTTGGTTTTTGATGTGGCATGTAGAATTCAGTGGTTTTAGTATGTCAACAGTTTTGCTTTAACAGATGGCAGATTCTGGTTTTAAGCTATATCTGTTCACCTCTATGGTGGAGGCTGTTAATGAAGGTATGTTGATTTTTTAGGGTAAGTTAGTCCCAAATTGGTGCGTAATTATGCATCTTCATTTGTTTTGTGTGGTGGCGGGAGAAAGATAATTGTCTAAGGCACAATGCAGCAACCTTAATGTTGTATTAAGGCTACTTACCCTCATTTGGAATCAAGATGATTTGAAAAAATGTTCTCTGCTTTGACATGTAGTTTTTCATATTTTTTAAGTTTCCCTGCTCCAGCATGCGAGTATTGCTGGAAATAGACATGTTTAAGTTCTAAATCTTGTGCATTATTACCTAGGCATGATATTACCTTATGAAAGTGTTTTTCATGCTCTAGTGCATCTTTGTGTGTGGGGCGGGGTGGGGAAGGCAAAGGCTGATGATAAGTATTACTTGTTATACCCAAGTATAAGCTCATGTGTGTGTTATAATGTACTACTTATCTTATATTCTTTTGGGTTGTTATTGAGCCAAGGTTCAAAACTATTTTCGGTGGTTTGACAATGTAGGTTTATTTGCTAGAGGAACAGAGAGAAGAGGCTGCAGAGAAGGTTGAAGACGAAGCTAAACTGAGTGATACTGAACCAATTGCAGTGGAGCCAATTCCAAAGGGTGATAGTTTTGATGAGAAACCTAACATTAATGACGTACCTATGGAAGAAACTCAGGTAATTGGTTAATTTTATGTTCGACTCCCCTGTTCCACTGTTGTTCCTTCTCTTTGAAGATGCCTTTTTATAAAACACAAAGTGATTCATTCAGATTGATTTGTTGGAAGGTCTGTGTGGAGTAATGGAAAAAGATATCTTTTGCCTAAATGACATAATCATAATTTTCTTTGAGATGGAAGACCTGTTAAAAAGAAGAAGATTTTGCTTTGAATTTAAGGTGAATTAATGGGTATTATAGTTTGTGAACTCTTCTTTGGCTTAGACTACAAAATGAGATTGCCCTCTCTCTTCGCTAAAAAGCACCAATCTCAGATGTGAGTGGGATTTGATTTCAAGTTTTTGGGACTCAACGCCTAGAGATTATCAGCTAAGCTAATTCTCTTAGTGAGACACCCCTTAAGCTATTTGACGCTTGCTGTGTTTACAATTTCATATCATCCATCTAATGTTAGCTTATGAACTTTTATGTCAGGATGATAGTCAAGTGATGCGACAAGATCTGAATGAAAGCACTTTGGATTTGAGCCTGGGGTTAAAGTCGCATGATGACAACTCGGATTCAAAACCAGATCAGTTGAGAGATGGGCAGTTGGAAAGAGTGAACTCAAGTAGTGTTGGAACGTGATTGGAGGTTTTCCCTAGATTACTTGACACAGCATATGAGAAGAAAACAGCCTATTGTTTGTTACTGATTTGGAGTCAATTTTCTCTATGATTTTCTATTTGGCCACCAACTGTATTAGGGAAAATATACTCGAGATTACAATGACTTTTTTTTTTTCCCCATTATTGAACAATTGATATTTTTTTCCTCGCTTATTTCATTTGTTCCTCTGGTTTTGATGGAATACCTTTTGAGATTGGAGAGCTAGACAGATAAAGGCATAAAGCATGTTTTACTAGGATCAGATGGTGCTCAGTTGCCCATCTTGTCAGTGCATGTTGGAAATCTCTCCCGTTTAAGATTGGTGCGGGTGATAACTTGCTTATCGAATCAATCGTTAATGTCATCCATTTTGCCTGTAAAGGTTTGCAATCTCGTGCAGGTGCTGCATTTGATAGCCTACATTCAAGGAAACATTGGAACATTGCCCATGAAGGTATTATGCAAATTCAAAGAGCACATGAAGGTATTATGTAAATTCAGAGAGTACATTGGTACCCTCATGCAAATTGCACCTAATAGCTATGGCCTCCAAACATTGACAGACTCATGAGTCAATTGATTAAGGAGTCGATTTTGAACTTAAAATTATTTACTCAAAAGGACTGCGGAGACTAAATAGAGGCATCTGTATAAGACTTTATTGGTCAATTGATCACTTGACAGTTCATAATATCCTTGCAAGCACAATAGTCAACAACCACCTACAATTTCATCATAGCGTATTGTAGCATCCAAAGCCCCAAAGGAATGAAAACATCAATCACATAATGAAATGTTGAACTAATTTTTAGGCAAGGCAAAGTAGCTTCAACACTGCAGGGCGCAAAAAGAAGTTAAGCAAATTTTCGTCATCATTCTTTTGCAGCAGCAGCTTCTGCATCAGGAAAGTAATCATGCCTGGAAAAGTGGAAAACAAAATTGTAAGTTTCTAATGGAGATATCAACTTCATAGGCAATAGCACATCTGAAAAACTATTACAGGAAGGAAAAAAGTGTAGGATGATTTCTAATAAATTTAGATGTATTAAAACTATAACCATTTAGGCTTAATACTTTTCATTAGGATTTAGGAGATCTCAAGTTCAAATCCTGCTAGGATCAAAGTGGGGAGACTTGTAGAAAGAGGATGAGATAGCACCCAATTTTGCATGGACCAAAGGAAGAAGAAGAAGAAGAAGAAAGATGTTCTGACTGGCATATATGCCAATGGCTACAAAGCATCAGCACCACCAATTCCACATGGAAACATAATAATAATGATGATAATGATAATGATAATAATAATTTGTACAGAACTTACTGTAATTTGCGTGACAGTTGGTAGAGGCCTGTTGCAGCCATTGCAACGTTTACACTAAATAGATTCCAGTTTTTCTGCATTTCAGATCAAAGATAAAGAAGAATAAAAATTAACCAAGATTTCTCCAAGACAATAAATTTAAACTCAGCAATCACCCACTTAAATGATTTGGACTAAATTATCATGACTAAGATCACCAAACAAGCAAGTCAAACATGTGCAGACAGCTTTGCGTGAAAGATCAGCTTGCAGAAAAGATAATATTGAAAAGTAACAAGAACGATACATATTATAACCAAAAGCTACGTAAATGCGCATTACATGAAAGAGATATAGAAGCTGCCCCATCAGAAGATATACAGCTTCAAAAGAGCATTATATGACACTGTCAAGGCACTGCATTATAACAGTTTTATCACACTATAGCCTTGCACTTCATCAATGTCAAACTTACCGGTGTGATTACCGTGCTGTAGCGTGACCATATAAGTCCAGTGGCAGTAACCGCTGAAACCAAAATGCAAGTATAAGGTTACCATATTTCGATATGAAAGAAGAATGCTAGAATTAACAATAGAAAGCTTTGCTCTCAAACATATACTACTTTATGTAAAATAAATGTGACATTATGTGTACATGTCATGCACGTTAAGATAAGAGAGATGTACAGACACATGAATTACAAGATAAATGCATGCGAGAAAATGGGAAAACATATAAATACAGTTATGAAAATTAGTAAAGATAATACGTTCATACCTATTTGCTGAGGATATGAAAGTTTTTCAGGTGGTTTAGAGAAGTCGGCAATATTTGCTATGCTGATGCCCCATTTAAAAGTCGGTGCCCAAAAGTGAACTGCAATTGATTTACATAAGTGGCAAATATTTAACACAATTTGTGGTCTCAAATGGATGATAAGAATAGAAAGTAAAGGCATCCCACGCTCATATATTATCATTGCTCGTTTTCTCACATCACAATTTACATGATGAACAAACGAAATTCTAAAATGAACTACATAAACTATGATTTGAAGCATTTGGGTTCATATAATGGACTCTAAAGCTCCATTCTGCCACGATAAAGGCTACTATGATCGCTCAATTTATATAAGCTAGTTGAGCTTGGCACTTGTAGTTGTAGTTCATCCTACCCAAGATTCCGCATCTAGATTCTCACAAAAGGCTTTTTTTTTTTTTCCTCAATTCTCTAAATTTTAATGGCAATGAACAATAGAAATGAATTGGCATAGATACAAGTCCAGGAACAAATTAAAAACAGGGGAAAAATTGAACCATAGAAACACAGTAAATTGGGATTAAAAAAAAAAAAAGAACTAGGAGTGAATAGAAAACAACAAACGGATTTGACTTGAAAAAGAATTTTCGAAGGAGTTGCAGATCATATAAATCAATCGAAAGCGATAAAGAGTATTACATCATTAAAAATAAGATATTTTTATGAATATTTTCTGCTCATCAGAGATAAGGCTTTTAGCGATTCATAGAATAAAAAAATCCAAAGTAAACCATCAGAGTTAACTCACTGGTTTTGGGTCCGGCTGGGTGATTCCACAGAGCTTGTAATTTGGAAGCAGCCATGAATTCCTCTCTCCGTCTCCGGCTCTCTCTGGCCTCTGCGTTAGTTTGGTAGGAAAGATTCTCGTGTGGTTGGCTCAGTGGCTCAAAGGTTATAATTGAAAGGCAGTCTACCAATCACATGATGCCATGTCAGGGTGGTGGACCCGGGGAGTTTATTCTTACCCGTTGACCTGACGATACACTCTCTAATCAAACGCACCGTTTCATCACATTTTTTAGGGAGGGAATTTAAGGACCTGGAGACCGCCAGACCGGAGTTGCAGACGAGTGAGGTGCTGAAGTGAAGTCGACAACTCCATCAATGGATTCGTCGCAGACGCAGACCACATCGTTGCAGCGACTTCAAGATGTGGAAAAGGTATTTAATTTACTGTGAGATCTCAATTTTGAATTTTAGAAGAAAAATGATAAAAATTGATGAAGATTTAAATCTATATTTGTTTGGGATGCAGAAAATAGTTAGGGTTTTGGAGCTGGCAGGAGGAGTGATGGATGAGCTGGCCAATCCCACCGGTCCTCGAAAAGAATTCATCAACAACCATTGCAGTGAGTTCATGCATATGATCAAGGTCTCGCTACTTGAAATGATTTTATTTTCTACTAGTTAGGCTTGAAATGAGTTTGTTTTGATTCATATTCCGGTGCTAAATAAACAGGGCATCCAGTCCACTCTACGCGATGAAATCAAAAGTGCATGCGAGTACCGTCCATTTGAGAAGTGTGATTACAGTTATAGAATTTCCAATGAAATCTGTTGTAAGAAATTGGAGCATGTTCTTTCGCAATTGGATGCCATGAAACAAGCCATCGATCAATATCATGATGCCGTTTGAGGGATAAGAAGGAGATGCATGTCATAGCTCTTATTATAAGTCACTGACCTTTATTCCTCCTTTCCTCATGCAACTGCCTTTATAAATTTCAGCAGTTATCTTGGCTTTATGCAGCTGATTATATTGGATCCATAACTTTCTTTTTGGAGATTGGTTGAGGTCTTTGGATCCCGAATATCGATATGATCATCATGTTTCTTTTTTATAGTTCATCTAAAACTAACCCCTTGTTCAATTTTTCTTAGTGAATGTTATGTGCTTGCGAATCTGCCTATATAACTTCTCATTTTGGATATTTGTGTTCCAGTTTTGATTGGCATCCTCAGTTAGTTCCACAGACAAATAAACCTCTTCTCTGTCCTTTCCTCTGTTCCATTGCAGACTAGTATTGTTTATTCTCTCTCCCTCTTCTTCTCATTCTTTTTCCTGGTTGGATTCCTTTTTCTATCTTTGTCCTAATTCTCATCCATGAATAGTGGAGTTAAACTCATGAGGGACACTGCCTGAATCCTGGCAAGGTATCTGCTTATAGTTTGTGTTTTCTTATAGATTGTGTGTGGTCCAGATTTACAGGATTGATGAAGTGTTGAACAGTATTGAATCTCTTCAGCCTTTGCCAATTATGGATCTAGAAATTGTGGTGATGGTTTGAGAAAAACTGGTTACGAACTGTTAAATTCTCCCAGTCATCAAGTAAGGGTAAATTTGGACTCTTGATTGATTGATTGTTTTAATTAGCTTGGCTTAGTGCATGGCCCCTGTCATATCTTCCAGCAGATTTGATTTGCATTTTCAATTATTCTCTTATCCTATATATCTTCTGGAGACGCAAAATGGATGACTTAAGATGCAGTTTATTGGGTTCGCCCAAATTAGAATTGAAAGAAAAGACAATAATAATAAAAAACATCGATGATATGAAGATTTTCCTTCCGGATTCAAGGATTGAGCGACGTACTCTGGCTTCACTATGTGAAATGAGCGAAACCTTCATCTCAGATCGTTCTCCAGATCAGATTCTCTAAAGCTTGCATATACGAGGCACCACATCAAATGAGTTTTGTCATGCTAGTCATCTGACCTACGTATAAATATCCTTTTTTATTTCAGAACAGATAATTGCCGATGGTGATCTTGGCATTTGCAAGGCAGCTCTATTTTATTATCCCTTCTTAATTTGATAGTTTATCTAGATGAGAGTGGCCCTCTATGTTATCAAATTTGCAAGTCTTTGCCTCTCTCAAATGGGGCTTTTGTGTCTGCAGGCCTTTCACCTCTCTCTCTCTCTCTCTCTCTCTCTCTTGCACACACACATACACGCATCAGCAGAATGAATAGGATATCTGATTTGTCTGGAAAGGTTTTTTATCGAAACGGTGCGTCTGACCTACATAAGCTTCACTGCACTATTGTTGCTCAAATCTTCCAAAATCACTCTCGCCATATACTTCGCCCCTACAGCACCGCTTTTGTCCGAGAGCCATCATAAAATCATACACAACAAGCTCAATAGAATACAACGATATATAGGCACTTGTCACCTCACGTTTTTGAGTTTCGAGCTCTAGCAAGATGGCTTGACATTGAGCTTTGCTCTAGTGCGGGAGCAAGGTCCTTAACGGTGGCATGTTGTGTAGAAAGCCAATGTTGCTAGTTTCCCATGGCCTTAGTGTTCGTTTAAGGATGTGTCTGTTTTTTTTGTCACGACCCAACCTATGGGCCGGACCGGCACTAGGACCTGGGTCAGCCTAAAGCCCCCGCGGCCCGTACTAAGCCTAACTATTTATTAACCCAATTCTAAGGCCCATTTGGGCCCAAATTCAAGAAAACAAACAGATAAAGTCTGGCCATAAAATGGACTTTTCAACGGGGAGTTTTCGACTCACCCGACCTGTAAACACAATAAATACTCAATTGGGGAGCTCAGCTCACCCTCTACATACTCATCAGCATAAAAATAAATGGGAGCTCAGCTCCCTCATCCAATCCATCAAACATGCATAGAATATTAAGTTTACAGGTCCAAAATAATAATTTAGTTTATAGATCCAAATCAAATAAACATTTCTAACACATGCGAAAATTGTAAGATTTAACAAGTTTATACAAACATTAGTAATCGACCTGCGAGGGCGAAAGCAGGTTAACCTCAAAAATATCCTCCTGTGGCCTGGAAAAATTTTTGAACAGGAGTGAGCGTTCGACTCTGTAACACCCCAAAAATATTAAATTTATGAGCATTTTTGGTATTTTAATTTTATTTAAATTTTAGGAATTTTTTTGAGATTTTTCGGATTTTAAAAATCGGGTTCGATTTTCCGAAAATATAAACTTTGATGATTTTTAAAAATTAATTTAAAGATCACGTGGCAAAACTAAAAATATATTTGCAGTCTACGTATTTTTCTGAGTTTTCTGGAATTTTTTCAGAATTTTTAGACCTCGTTTTCGGTCCCGAGGCAGAGTAAAAATTCAAAAATTTTGTATTTCGAATCGAACCGGCCGAATCGAACCGGACCGGATCGGACCGCTCGAATCGGACCGATCTTCTTCTCTTTTTCTTCCTCCCGCGTGCGTTCCTTCCTCCTTCTCTCTTCCTCGCGTTTTCTCTCTCCTCCCCACCCCTAGCCGCCACCACCGCCTTGACCCGACGGCCGCCGCCAGCCTCCCAACAGCCGCCTAAACGGCCGAAAAACGCTGCAAACCCTCTGCTGCCGATTCAGCTTCCCGCCAACCGCCGATCCGGCCACCAATTGGACCGGTCTTGTGTCCAAAATCATCTACTCGCGAGAGCTTTCCATAGACACCAAGAACGCCAAATCCATCGAGCGGTTTGTCCGATTTTTGCTCGGAAGATTTTAGCCCATTTCAACTTTTGGGCTAGATTTCTCGAAACCGTGAATCCCACGAAAACCGAGGCTACCAAAGACGCTCCACTGCCGAGAGCTTCGCAACGACATAAATTTCGAATTTTTCTGACACCGTTTTTCGGTGGGTCCCACGGAACTTCGCAGTGTTTTTCCAAGCATTTAATGAGCTTAGAAAATTCTGAAAATTTTATGTACTAACCCCCGTGTTATGGGCTTCGTGTAGGTATTCTCGATTCGCGGAAATTCGACAATTGACCAAGATGCGCAAATTTCGCCGCATGATCCGCACGGAAAAGTCTCCGAATTGGACCGAGGTTTTGGTTACCCCCCGTTGTCAGACGTCTCGAGTGCGTCCCCGAAGTCGGAATCGGCAAAGGTAAACCCGAACCTTGTTTTTACATAATTTTCTAGTGCTTAAATAGGGTTAAAAATCCGTAAAATATTCGTGGTAGCTTAGAAAATTACGGTTCTTTTTGCAATAGCTTAGTAATATTGCTAAGGACCGCGGGGCAAAGTTTTATAATTTTTAGAGCTTGTTTGGATAGTTTTTGCAAGAATGATCAATAATAAGGACTAAATTGAAATTTTGCGTATTGTGATGGATGACTGATTTGATGGGCCCAGGAGGGGCTGTGTGATATGGTTGAGTTGTGGATATATGGATTGTGAGTATAGAAGTGTGTTTTGAACCCTTTTGCAGGTTGGGTAGGTCCTAGGTATAGGGGAGATTCTGCCGGATTTTCGGCACGACTTAGGACGTAATTGGTCTTTTTTTTTGTTTGTATTGAGTCAGATTGTATTAAATAATTGTAATATAATTGTCGTGAGCGATGCCTTTCTTCCTACGCCCAGCCGCCACAGTGATTGTCGTCAAGTCTGTGAGTAAAATATTAATTTTAATTGTAATTTCGATATTATTATATGTTCAACATGCCCATGCATCACTTATATGCATATATTTATGTAGTTAAACTCTAGGCACGATTTATGATGCATTGATAAATGTTAAAGTGCCATGATGTTGTTGTGGTAATTTGGAGCAGTGTGCGTGCGTTGGCGTGCGTGTGATGTGGTGTGGACTATGGATAGGACGGGTAATCACGGCTTGAGTTCTTCGCTGGGACCCGATCCTTCGAGGGGTAGTCACGGCTTGAGTTCTTCGCTGGGACCCTCGATTTGGCTTATTAAGCGAAAGTTCGGCTTGAGTTCTTCGCTGGCACCAGGTTGGATTTAAGAGAGTCAGATAGGATCAGCTCCCATATGTTATGATTGATGCTACAGGGTGCGTGAGTGCTCCAAATTACCTTTTTGATGTTATGATGTGAAAATGATGTGGATGTTGCATTTCACTCTACAAGGTGCATTAGTTTTAGATAGTTATAGAGATTATGGTTAAAATTGATATTTTACTCTCTGAGTCGAACGCTCACTGATGTTCAATATTTTTTTTTTCAGGCTACAGGAGGATTTTATTTTGGTTAACCTGCTTTTCTCCTTCGCAGGTTGTTTATCAATATTTGTGTAATTTTATTTACTCCTAGAATTTCCGCATGTGTTAGAAGTATTTATTTGATTATGGTCTGTAATATTATTATCATGTTGGACTTGTAAACGTATATGCATGTTTGATGGATTGGATGAGGGAGCTGAGCTCCCATTTATTTTTATGAGGATATGAGTATGTGGAGGGTGAGCTGAGCTCCCCAATTGAGTATTTATTGTGTTTACAGGTCGGGTGAGTCGAAAACTCCCCGTTGGAAAGTCCATTTTATGGCCGGACTCTGTCCGTTTGTTTTCTTGAATTTGGGCCCACATGGGCCTTAGAGTTGGGTTAATGAACAGTTAGGCTTACTACGGGCCTCGGGGGCTTTAGGCTGGCCTGTGTCCTAGTCTTGTCCGCCCATAGGTTGGGTCGTGACAAATGTGGTATCGAGCTTAGGCTCCGCATTCCTAGGAATGTTGTCTAAAGTGTTGGGAAGAGTCTACTAGAGTCACATGCGGAAATATAGGGTCCACATTCGTCTTGCATTGTCATCTTTGCTTCTAGTTTCGCTCCATATGTTATGAATAAATATGAGTCTATAGAGTATGTAATGAGCGATTTGAATTTTTGTGGGCTAATCTGTGAATTTCGTGAAAATGCGTAGAAGCGGAGAGCCGCCATCGCACTGTAACAGATGTGCCGACGAGGTGTCGACAGATGAGGCGCCGCCCAGGAGGCGGGGTAGGAGGCCTAGAGTCGCTCAAGTAGAGGAGCAACACCCCAGACTGAGATCGATCCTTTATGGCACAGGGTCCCATGGACCCCATGGCAGCTACTCTAGCTGGGTTGCAGAGGACCATTGATATGATGGCGCAGTATATGGTCCACCCTCCACAGCAGCAGCAGTCCACCGCACCAAGAGAGGAATCTTACAAACAGATCATAAATTTCAAGAAGTTGGTGCCTGGTACCTATGATGTGTCAGACGATGCATATCGGTTTTTGGATTCCTGCAGACAGGCAGGAACAGAATTACAGTTGACTGATAGAAGATTGATAGAGTGTATGCAGCATGTCATGGGGCCTATGCCTAGACAATGGATGAATGACTACGTGTTACCCCGGATGGAGGGTTTGACATGGGCTCAGTTTGTGGAACTTTTTATCAATCGGTTTGTGCCAGAAAGCTTCAGAGATCAGAAGCAGTGGGCCTTTGAGGCCTTAAGACAGAATGGCAGGTCTGTAGACGAATATGCTACAGAATTTCTGGAATTGAGCAGATATGCCCCTGCAGCAGTAGCTACAGAAACTATGAAGGTGAAGAGATTCCTAAGGGGGCTTGACAGGAGGTATGCGAACCTAGCCATGATGTCTGATCAGTCTTTTGACGTGGTAGTTGATCGAGCTAGACAGATAGAGATCAGCTATGCTGCGGATGACAGCGGGAGAGCCAAGAAAAACAGAGCAGAGGGTTCCTCAGGTGTCCCTTCCATGGGTACTCCAGACAGTGGTGGCCAGAATAATTACAGAGGAAGAAGTAGGAACAAGAAGAGTGGTTTTAGACACAAACCTCGAGGATTCGCACTGTGGTACGGATCCAGGTCACGATTGTCCAGTTCAGATCCTCCTTGGCACCTTGTGCACAGTGTGGAAGAGGACATTCAGGATCTTGTTTGATGGAATCAGGAGTATGCTTCAGGTGTGGCCAACCCGGTCACTTTGCTAGAGAATGCCCCATTTTCAGTGAGCCACAGATGGGGTCACAGGGTTCTGTTGCAAATGTTCCTCGCCAGTTGTATCCGGGTACTTCCAACATGGCAGTAAATGGCCGAGGACAAGGGCGTGGATTTGGAGGCGGTCAGAGGTAGAAGTCGATATCAAGGTTTTGCCACTCGTAGGGGTCAAGCTGAGTTTTCACCCCGACCCACCAGATGCTCGGGCTTCCAATGCGGTTGTATGGCGTGTATTCTTCCTGTCCATTCTTATGAGGCTCGTGTTTTGATAGATCCGGTGCTACGCACTCATTTATCTCCCCGTGTTTGCCATGAGGTTGGGTAGAAACCCTACAACTTTAGAGTGACCTTTGTCAGTATCTAACCCACTTATTGTCATCATAGATGTATATATGTTTTTTCCAGGTAGCCCATTGGTAGTGGATGGAAAGATCCTCCCCAGACTTGGTTCCTCTACCAAGAATGGATTTTGATGTAATCCCGGGATGGATTGGTCACAACTCACTATGCCACTTTAGACTGCAGGAACAAAAAGGTGTACTTCCACGTACCTGGTGTGGAAGAGTTTAGCTTTGATGGTGATAGGAGCGTGGCTCCATATAATTTGGTGTCAGCAATTAGTGCTAGAAAAATGTTGAGGCGTGGATGCCAAAGGTATTTGGCATTGGTGAGAGATACATCTGTAGAAGGTGTCAGCATGGAAAATGTTCCTGTTATCAGAGAATTTATGGATGTCTTCCTGCAGGAGCTTCGTGGTTGCCACCAGAAGGAAAATAGAGTTTTGCATTGATGTTGTGCGGTACAAACCCCATATCGATGCCACCTTACAAGATGGCACCAGTGAATTGAAAGAGTCAAGGAGCAACTACAGGAGCTTTTGGACAAGGGTTTTATACGTCGAGCACTTCACCGCGCTCTGTTCGATTGGTTCGAAATAAGGATGGGTCATTGAGGTTGTGCATTGACTATAGACAGCTGAACAAGGTGACTGTGAAGAACAAGTATCCACTTCCTCGGATCGATGATTTGTTTGATCAGCTCCAAGGAGCTAGATTCTTTTCCAAGATAGACCTGCGATCAGGCTACCATCAGTTGAGAATCAGGAATGAGGACATGTCCAAAACGGCTTTCAGGACAAGATATGGTCATTATGAGTTCTTGGTGATGTCTTTTGGACTCACTAATGCACCAGCAGCCTTCATGGACTTGATGAACAGGGTGTTCAAGTCATTTTTGGACCGTTTTGTCATCGTATTCATAGATGACATTTTGGTATACTCTCGGACCGAGGAAGAACACGTGTGGCACTTGAGGATGGTGTTGCAGACGTTGAGGGAGCACCAACTATATGCCAAAATGTGAATTTTGGCTAGAAAACATCTCATTTTTGGGACACGTGGTTTCTAGTGACGGCATTCAAGTGGATCTCAAGAAAATTGAAGTTGTAACTGATTGGCTTAGGCCTACAACAGTCACTGAGGTGCGAAGTTTTCTGGGTTTAGCTGGCTACTATAGGCGTTTTGTACAAGATTTCTCCAGATAGCGGCTCCCTAACTAAGTTGACCAGAAGAATGTTCCATTCATTTGGACAGATGACTGTGAGGTGAGTTTCCAGAAGCTTAAGGAGTGTCTAACCACTGCCCCTGTGTTGACACTACCTGTGAGTGGTGAAGGATACACCGTGTATTGTGACGCCTCCAGAGTTGGCCTTGAAGGAGCGGAAGCGTGAAAAACACAAGATTATACCATTGAATTCAAAAATTTTCACCTAGGGTCACATGCACCATGCAAGATTTATTTTTATCTATTTAATTTCAATGATAAACAACATATTAAAACTCTTTTAATATGTTTTTGGATCTGTATTTGCCATTTAAGATTTTAAAATTAATCAGATTAATTTTAGAACCCTAGATTAAATCAAGAACGATTACACTAACCTCTTGATGTGTTTGAGATTCGGACACCGGATGTTGTCCCTCTAGCTTGTCCACACCAAGAACACCTATGGCAGCCCTTGAACAGCTTCTAAAGCCTTTTCTATTAATTAGAAATTCAAGTTCTGCCTTTTAAGAGATTAGTGATGTAAACAGTACACTAGAAACAATTTCTAGTGGTCTTAATTCAAGTGATTGATGGCTAATCTCTTGGAATTGATGAGAGATGAAGAGAAATAGCTGAGAGGCTCAAAGTGGCGTGACATATGAGAGGAGAGGCTGCTAGTTATGTTTTCTTTTCATAACCACACTTAAATAGCTAGGTTAACACATTAAACCCTAGCCACATGTCACCATTTGATTAGCTCTAGGTTTAAGTGACCCAATCACATTGTGCCAAGTGTCAAACCTATATTTAATCTTGATTTTAATCATCTTACATGATTAAAAAAACATTTGGCAAGCTTATGTGCAATGCCATGTGTCACCATCTCATGGTGCCACGTGTCGCACTGTGAAATGAAGAAAATGCCCATGTGTATTAATTTTGAGTTCTTAACCCAAAATAATTATTTTCTTCTTCTAATTAATTTATATCAAATATAAATTAATTAATTAATCTCTATTAATTAATTTCTCATCAATTAAATTCATATTTAAACACTTTAAATATAAATTTAATTTATACTACACATCCAATAATCTAGATTTGGTTTCAAGTCATGCTAGGACTTTGCAATTTAATTGCAAACCAAATCTATTTAATTAATCAATTAAACTCTTTAATTAATTAATTAAATCATATTTAAATAGGTGATAACTTGTGTATGTGTGTGACTTACTAGGCTCATCACTAATTGGCAATGAGACATGATATCAACTCTTAATATCATCGTAACTCTTTCTTACCATAAATGATTTCTCTAAATCATTTAAGGAACCTCATAGACCATGGTTAAAACCTATCATATCATGACATGGCAACCCAATTAGTAATAAGATTTACCTTAAATGAACCTATAATCATATGTTACCATGCACTAGAATCTCTCTACAAAATCCCAACTCAAGCTGAGTCATGGTTTATGTCAAACTCCATTTGCTATGAATATTATGTTCTCTTTTAATTCCAGTTCTTGATTAAAAGATTTTCTCATCGTAAACTCTTTTCAATAAATCTATCTGTCTGGCCAGAACTTGAAACATCAAGAACAATTAAATGACCATATGATTTTATCTCTATTTACTTAGAGGAACACATTCCATCTTGATCAACACCTACCTCCATATATAACTAGCAGAGCCAACACATGCCCATATACCCATACACGACAAGTATGAAAGCAATATCAAACTCAAACTACCTATATACAAGATAACCGTGCTATCTCGTGTCTAAAGATTATATGCACTGATATGATTTATGACAAAACATTGACAAGAGTAAACTCCATGTGCTTGTCATAAGTGTCACCGTTCGCCTACTTATCATTTATAAGTGCCTATCATGTTTGTTATATGGCATGAGACTCACCATTCCATCTTATTTATATCTCATATAAATAACTTGGGAACAAACATGAATACAATCTTTCTGGATAAGTCATGTCCTTATTATGAAGTATCCTTGATTGTGAACCTATTTATGATACTTTGTGCTAGAAATATTGTCACTCATATTCTTAACAACTTAAGAATAATATTTCTAACAAAATATCAATGGACCTTTTCTATTACACATAAATATATTATGTAAACGGAAAAGTGGAAATGCCTTTTATTAATAAAATATATACAAGATACATACTAAATGATATGCTCTAGGGCATACTACTAACAGGCCTAGGGTGTGTTTTGATGCAGAATGGAAAGGTAGTGGCTTATGCTTCGAGGCAGCTGAAGAGGCATGAGCAGAACTACCCCACCCATGATTTGGAAATGGCAGCTGTAGTCTTTGCACTTAAAATCTGGAGACACTACCTGTATGGTGAAGTGTGCGAGATATACACCGACCACAAGAGTTTAAAGTACATCTTCCAACAGAGGGATTTAAACTTGAGACAGAGGAGATGGATGGAGCTTCTGAAAGACTATGATTGCATCATCCAGTACCACCCTGGAAAGGCCAATGTTGTGGCAGATGCCTTGAGCAAAATCTTCACATTTCAAAAGAGAAGAGACCACCGATTCAGAGGTACATGAGTTGATGGATCAAGGTTTAATCCTAGATCTTTCGGATGAGGGGTATTGTTGGCTCACTTTTCGGTGAGGCCGGACTTGAGGGACAGAGTTAGAGTTTCCAGACCAACAATTGATGAAGATTATAGAGAGAGTACAAGGTGAAGGTGGTGAGTTTGGATTTGCCAATGATAGCGCCCTAGTACAAGGTTCTAGGATATGTGTGCCCGATGTAGACAACCTCAGAATGAAATCATGCGAGAGGCACACTACACATCCACCTGTGTTCCACCAAGATGTACCATGATGTGAAAGATAGCTATTGGTGGGATGGCATGAAGAGAGACATAGCGGACTTTGTGTCCAAGTGCTTGACTTGTCGAAGGTGAAGTTTGAACACCGAGACCGTCGGTGAAGTTGCAAGAGCTCCTATCCCGAATGGAAGTGGGAAATGATCACTATGGATTTTGTGGATTACCTCGTACCACGCGAGGATATGATTCGATATGGGTAATTGTAGACCGCTTGACCAAATCACCACTTCTTAAAGACTACATACTGTGGCACCTACATTCGAGAAATAGTCGATTGCATGGAGTTCCGGCTTCCATAATATCTTCACTTCTCGGTTTTGGAGAAAGTTGCAGGGGCACTTGGCACACGATTGAACTTTAGTACGGCTTTCCACCCTCGAAGGACAATCCAAACATCAAGACATGCTTCGCATGAGTGTTTTGGATTTTGGAGGTCAATGGGATGATGAGCTAGCTTTGGTGGAGTTTGCCTACAACAACAGTTATCACTCCAGCATAGGAATGGCACCCTATGAGGCACTATATGGAAGAAAGTGTAGGTCTCCTCTGTGTTGGACGGAAATGGGGGAAGCGAAGGTGCATGATGTAGACCTAGTGCAGTACACTTGGTAGTTCCTTTAATCGAGAACGATCGAGGACAAGAAGAGTTATGCACCCAGACGGAGGGATGTGGAGTTTGCAGTGGGCGACTATGTATTCCTGAAGGTTTCTCCAATGAAGGGAGTCATGAGATTTGGAAAGAAGGACAAGTTGGCACCTCGGTATATCGGACCTTTTGAGGTTACTGATAGAATTGGAGCGATTGCCTACGGTTGGAGCTACCACCCAACCTTTCTCACGTTCATCCGTGTTTCACATCTCCATGCTCAGAAATACATTCCGATCCTTCTCATGTGATGTGATAGAGCTAAAAGAGAACTTGACATTTGAGGAGCAGCCTGTAGCCATAGTGGACTACCAAGTGAGACAGCTGAGATCAAAACAGATACCTATGGTTAAGGTTTTGTGGAGGAGTCAGTCAGTGGAAGAGTGCACCTGGGAGTCAAAACGGGACATGCGTAGCAAGTACCCTTATTTGTTCAATGTATAATCATGTGCTTTATTCGCTTGTGTAAAATTCGAGACGAATTTTCTGTAAGGGGGAAGAATGTAAAACCCCACAAATATTAAATTTATGACCAATTTTGATATTATAATTTTATTTAAATTTTAGGAATTTTTTTGAGATTTTTCGGATTTTAAAAATCGGGTTCGATTTTCCGAAAATATAAACTTTGATGATTTTTAAAAATTAATTTAAAGACTACGTGGCAAAACTAAAAATATATTTGGAGTCTACATATTTTTCTGAGTTTTCTAGAATTTTTGAATTTTGGACCTCGCTTTCGAGTAAAAATTCAAAATTTTGTATTCGAATCGAATCGAATCGATCGGATCGGACCGTCGAATCGGACCGGTCTTCTTCTCTTTTCTTCCTCCCCGCGTTCCTTCCTCCTTCTCTCTTCCTCGCGTTTTCTCTCTCCTCCCCACCCCCGGCCAACCACCGCCTCGCCGCCCAAACCGCCGGAAAAAACGCGCGCTAAATGCCCCCCGATTCCCGCCAAATCCGATCCGCCACCAATTGGACCGGTCTTGTGTCCAAAATCATCTACTCGAGAGCTTTCCATAGACACCAAGAACGCCGAAATCCATCAAGCGGTTTGTCCGATTTTTGCTCGGGAAGATTTTAGCCCATTTCGACTTTTGGGCTAGATTTCTCGAAAACCGTGAATCCAACGACATAAATTTCGAATTTTTTTGACACCGTTTTTCGGTGGGTCCCACGGAACTTCGCAGTGTTTTTCCGAGCATTTAATGAGCTTAGAAAATTCTGAAAAATTTATATACTAACCCCCGTGTTATGGGCTTCGTGTAGGTATCCTCGATTCGCGGAAATTCGGCGCAAATTTCAGACGTGGAAAAGTCTCGAATTGGACCGAGGTTTTGGCTACCCCATTGTCGGACATCCCGAAAGTGCCCTAAGTCGAGAATCGGCAAAGGTAAACCAGAACCTTATTTTTACGTAATTTTCTAGTGCTTAAATAGGGTTAAAAATCCGTAAAATATTCGTGGTAGCTTAGAAAATTACGGTTCTTTTTGCAATAGCTTAGTAATATTGCTAAGGACCGCGGGGCAAAGTTTTATAATTTTTAGAGCTTGTTTGGGTAGTTTTTAAAAAATGATCAATAATAAGGACTAAATTGACATTTTGCGTATTGTGATGAATGACTGATTTGATGGGCCCAGGAGGGGCTGTGTGATATGATTGAGTTGTGGATATATGGATTGTGAGTATAGAAGTGTGTTTTGAACCCTTTTGCAGGTTGGGTAGGTCCTAGGTATAGGGGAGACTCTGGGATTTTAACCACGACTTAGGACGTAATTGGTCTTTTCTTTGTTTGTATTGAGTCGATTGTATTAAATAATTGTAATATAATTGTCGAGTGAGCCTTCTTCCTCCGCCCAATTGTCGTCAAGTCTGTGAGTAAAATATTAATTTTAATTGTAATTTCGATATTATTATATGTTCAACATGCCCATGCATCACTTATATGCATATATTTATGTAGTTAAACTCTAGGCACGATTTATGATGCATTGATAAATGTTAAAGTGCCATGATGTTGTTGTGGTAATTTGGAGCGTGCGTTGGCGTGCGTGTGATGTGGTGTGGACTATGGATAGGACGGGTAGTCACGGCTTGAGTTCTTCGCTGGGACCCGATCCTTCGAGGGGTAGTCACGGTTTGAGTTCTTAGCTGGGACCCTCGATTTGGCTTATTAAGCAAAAATCCGGCTTGAGTTCTTCGCTGGCACCAGGTTGGATTTAAGAGAGCTGTATAGGGGATCAGCTCCCATATGTTATGATTGATGCTACAGGGTGCGTGAGTGCTCCAAATTACCTTTTTGATGTTATGATGTGAAAATGATGTTGATGTTGCATTTCACTCTACAGGGTGCATTAGTTTTAGATAGTTATAGAGATTATGGTTAAAATTGATATTTTACTCTCTGAGTCGAACGCTCACTCCTGTTCAATATTTTTTTTTTTCAGGCTACAGGAGGATTTTATTTTGGTTAACCTGCTTT